>NC_086044.1:4273567-4578108 GCF_947568885.1 Cydia strobilella | reverse complement strand
CTTATCTTATAGTTTCGGGGGCCCTTACGGATACACTTCGACCCATAGGGATCTTTTGTGCAGTTACCCCCTAGGAAAGATCCGTCCGCTACTCAAGAGCTTTTAGTCCGCGGAGTATATATTGTATGTATTGTCTCTTTATTCAAACTTTAGTTAAAAATGTATACTTACCATTATTGGCTCTAAATAGCATGGTAAAGGTTCAGAGCCAATGAATTAAAAATTAAAAAACCGGCCCAGTGCGAGTCGGACTCGCGCACGTAGGGTTCCGTACCATTACGCAAAAAAACGGCAAACAAAAAACACGTTTGTTGTATTTGAGCCGATATTTATTTTATTCTGTTTTTAGTTGTGCTGCTAACCAGGTATATTTATGGGGAAGGATAAATGTCACTGATCCAATGTCAGTCATATAGACCGTTTCCTTAAGTGACAAATGTACTCAGACCTTACTCCGTCACAATTATACCTACATTCCATGAAAAGTTACATTATTGCCTCATTACACTCTATATTGGTAAATTACCAAGATAAATCAAGAACAAAAAATTCGTAATCATTACCCAGATATCGACCTATGCCAGGTTTTTACCAAGGACCGTGGTTATCATGATTGCTAACACTACACAATATACAGTCATCTAAAAGAATTCATTATAGTATTGTTGTTCTGACGCTAACAATAATAGGAAGCTGGATTTCATATAAAACCTATTCTTTTATTCCTAAACAAAAGAGCAAGACAGTCGCCACAAAGCTGGCTGGAATACTATCATTTATTAAATACAAGCTTTCAGCTTTTTCTCTCCATGAGCTTTCCACAAGCTACGTCCAGGAAAAGCTCAGTATTTTAAAAGCTTAAACCAAAACCCGGATTCAAGCAAGATTTGTGCTGTATCTAGAAAATTCTAACTAATAATATAAAGAGGACAAGTCGAAATTACATTCCGATTTCCTATATCAAAATGGTGTCATTATGATATATGTGGCTCGTGCCTGTACATGTACGAACAAGTACGAGCAAAATGCATGCGCCAATGATAACAACATGACAATATTGTTATCGTAATATGAGTTCAAATTGATCTCAAAGAAATAACTTTCTGTCAGATCGATACAAACAATATCCACACGCGTTTCAATGGTAATGCAATTATTGTAAGTTATATTATGAACGTTTCATCGTCTCATTGTAGAAATTAAATATGCCCATTTTTGGCTATAACTCATCCCGTTACATTATATTTTAAGCCAATTTGATAACAGACAAAAAGACATTAGACAGGAGAAATTAAATAAAAGCATTTGGAAACACTAACAATATTTCAGCACATGTAGACAGTAAATAATATCACAACGGCTTAACCAAATGTACCTATTTTATCCAAATTCAGAACACGACTGAGTGATTCTTCAGTAACATATCGTTGAAATGGCTTGGGCAAGCATGAAGACTTAGAGGGTAACAACGTCATTTGTGTAACAGTCTGTCGATGTTGAGACGGCGGGAATATCAATCAGGCTTCCAAGTAAGCGACCACAGGTAAAAGACTAAAACCAGTATATTGAATTTAAGCCTGAGCACACTGAGTAGAAAACTTTCGATCAAAAGTAGCAAATAATAAAAGTATAACAGATTATGTAGACCCGGATTTTATCGTTTAGGACCATATACAAGAGATTTCATAGTTTTAAAAATTACGAAATAGAGCAAGTACACAATGAGTTAAAATACTGTGTTATACATAAACATTGCCTTGGAACGCGTTCAGAAATCGATCTTGCAGATGGAAGTAATGCATCAGTCTTGCGTCGAAAACTGTAATGCAGTGGTAAATTGCTTCCAAGATTTAGTGCTGTTTGTGGTTAAACTGTGTGTTTTCATTCGCTAAGTAGTAGTAAAATGTTGGTAACCTAATTTGAAATGGTTTTGTATTAGAATGCTGTTTTTTCCATCGCCAGTTTTCTAAAAAACTTAGCTGCTACCTACGAGTACATACAAGTTCTGTTAAATCCGTAGACACCTCAATCATTAAAATTATTCAATGATTTGTTGGTAGCTATAAAATAATAATATCACATAAAAATATGAGGGTCAAAAACATAACCAAGACTATACGCTCCGCGCAACCGTGGATATTAAAGTCTCAGTACTGGCAGTAGTAGCATTAAAACCTACCGAATTCATATTTTAATGCGTATGAATATGCAACCAGATTGAAGCTTAAACAAGATTGCGGCTTTATTTTTGTATAAATATTATTATGACGATGGCAAATGGCCTGATTCTAATTTTAATAAACGTCAAAAATTTAAATTAGGTCGTAACTGACAAATCGTGCATTGATAGCCTTCCACTGAATTTATTTGACCATATCCTGCAAGGTGAATATATCCTTAGATATTTATATATACATATATTATATAAAAAAACACACAGTATTATTTCCCACATTTCAGTTTGTTTTCTTTTTTTTAACTTTTTTTTGCGATTTCTGGATCGGACAAATAGAAAAATTTATAAGTAATAATAGAGTAACTTATACTAGAGCGGTACTGTCATAGTAAATTTTGTAACCCCAGTAAATTCACTGCCATCTGTCGACACACTTTAAAACTAAAAATAAATATTTATAAAAATACGATAAAATGTATTTAAATATGGATAAATGATTTTTTTTATTTGCATTAATTATTTTTATGATTTTGACCCATGTTCTTTCACTGATATGCGTTAAAATTATAAATAACAAACGAAACCGTCAACGCCCTCTATACGAGTGTAGGCCAAAACTAGTGGCGCCCTCTGATCGAGAATCAAATTTTCGTGATTTTCGAGGCACGTTTTTTCCTTAGACTGTATCCATCTATTACGGAGTTATATCTATCTTTGCTTCTATGCAAGAATATTAATAGAACAGCACTAGTTTTAATGCGAATATTAAGTACTAGGTATGTTTAGAGTTCTGCCCGCCTGGAGCGTAAAACGCAAACTATGTTCCAAGCAAAACATTCTAGCATAATATAATAATAAACACTCTCCCAAGGGAAGAGATGATCCAGCTAGCTTTTACATTTTACTTACAACATGGTGCATTGTATTCTTACATACTGCTTATCATCTTGCCACATTAAGTATTTTGTAGCATAGAACTAAAATAGGTAATTAAGTACACAGGATGAATGGAGCTCGAAAATGACCGCACGTGTATTAAGCGACTCAACTGTAGGGGAGACCGAGGTGAGTTGTGACAGAGGAGAGTTGTGACATTGTCGATTTTTTGAAACCTATTAATTGTTAGCGAGCTCGCAACAATGCGCGTTAGTTAGCTAGTAACTTGAACAAACAAACGCGCGCTATTGCGAGCTCGTTATTAGTTAATAGATTCCAAAAAATCGTCGATGTCACGACTCTCCTCCGTCACAACTCACCTTGGTCTCCCCTACAGCGCGCAGATCTGATTCACAACCTTAAGACGCAGTAGGTTTAGAAAACGGAGTTTTTAAAAAGTTGTAGCGCTTTTTTGGATCAAGATTACGGCTGCCATAAACTTAATTAGACACTGATTTCAAGCTATCCACTTAAATTATTTTAGTTGATCTGAAGAGATATTTTCCTAATAAAATAGTCTCGTGAGTACAATTCATAAACGTATTTTAACAATTAAGTTAATCTCTACCAAGTTTTTAAATGAGCTCAGCGACCAGTGGTTCACCTTAGGGACCGATTTTATTTAAAATACTGCGAGGAAGCATCTTGATTCTAGAATACCCGTTTCATTCCGAGGAATTTTCCAGTCCAAAACTGAAATTTATTGATATTAGGAATTGGAATTTAAATGCAAATAAACATTTCAAACCAGAGAAGAAGTTAAAGTAGGAAACGCGCTTTAAGAATCTGGAAATTAAAGGAAGATGGAAGTTACATGTAATTCTACTTAGGACGCGTCTGTTCCGATTTGTCTAAAATTCGCAATTTTACTTCGAAGTGTCACTATATTCACATTGAAATATAGCTCCAAACCTCCTGACCTCACAAACCAAAAAGCGCATTAAATGTATACAATATAAAATAATACAAATAAATACCTACTAGATTAAAATATACAACGTTTCACTAAGCTTCATTTTAAAGTTCTTCAGATTTATCTACATACCAGATGTCTTAATTATCTAATGTAAAATAACGTGAAAATTTAATGTGTACTTATTAAAGTGAAAATTAAATTGAGCGGCACTACAAACTAAATCACGAGAGCTAACGAGCAGCTGCCGCTGAATAAAACTTCATTACGCTATTAGCTTACTAAAGTGTACTTTATCGCTGGATTGTACTAAAAGCACACTAAACTACTACTAAAAGGGTCAGTTGTTTTCCAACTAACGTAAATCCATGCTTGGCTATGCATTTTTTTCCATTTAGCCATTTGCAGCTGAAATGTAATCGAACCAAACAAAATGCCGTTGGCGTCGGTTGTGAGGGTCAACGTTGTCTTATATTTTGCAAATAAGTACTACTTTTGTGTATAGCGAATAAAATATGCACGAAGACAGGTGGGGGCCAGTTGAGTGCTTCTAAGTAGTGACGGATCCAGGATTTTGGTTGGGGGGCGGGCTTCAACCCATTGAGGGTAAGTTTAGGTGGGCACCTTAAAATTTTTCAAACAGGGATTCAGATGCTTTTGGGTAAGTTTTGGCCCCTTAGCCCCCCTCAACCCCTAAATCCGTATCTGCTTCGAAAATATACTTCCAGTACACTCGTCCAATGACAACCATGCGAGCCGGAGAATTTACTAGACAATTATATAGGCGTGACGACGCGTCGTCACACACGTCGTCGCGACGAGCGAAACGAGGAAGAGCGTGCGAGGAAGCTTAACTGACGTTGAGACGACGGTGCCCCCTGTAACTCGTTCGTCCTTGCTACTTTGTAATAATGAGGAAGAGGAGAGGAAGGGAGACTTTGTGAAAGTTATAAAATTTGTTAGTGCAGCGGCGTTCAATCAGGCGAGGAATTGTTTTTTAAGTGTGGGGAAAGTGGAAAGTATACTCTGGCCTTAACTTAAAATATTTGTTTAAAAATATATTTTTATTTTATTACAGGTATTGTAATGATGTACCTATCTGTTCTCACCAAGATTAGTATAAATAATAATACATTTTTGTTAAATCCTTTGACATAATCGTTTTCCTTAGTTAAAACTACTTTTCCTAAATACCTTGGTTAAATAAAACTAGTTTAAATTTGAAGCAGCCAGTTAATTGATACATATATGTACCCACCATAACGTCCATAACACTCTTGCCCACAACCAGTCTTCTTCGGAAAAAAAAATCGAAAATGGAAAACTCAATAAATTGCAAAAAGTGTGTAAAATCTTGCATCACCTAAACTAGGTACCAACCAAACATAAACAATATATCCGGGTCTAGTTCTATCTGGCATCTACCAGATGGCAGCACAATGGCACACAGTGGCTTGCCAGAGACAATGGGGCCAGATAATGTTTTTCACAATGTTGCAGCCGTTGGGTGCGAGTTTTAGCGGGGCTCAAGGTGACGTCTGGATAAGTGATGGACCGTCATAATCGTGGCAGAAATGTGACCGCGAACGTCATTCATTTTGTCAAGGAAATTGACAGATATGACGGTGGTAACAATGACGCCGAAACAGTAATGAAGTTGCAATTGACATCCGTACGTCACCTCTAAAAACCATTACCTCAGGGGTCTTGGTCTTGGCAGTCTTGGTATTCTCGTTTGCGATAAGCTACGATCGAGTTTGTTGTCGAATAAAAGGGCTCGATTTGCTCTTATACAACTGAACTAACCGAACTTGGTATGTACCTATGTACCGACCAAAGTTATATTGGACATTGGACATCGGGTACTTTTGAATTTGATTACTCATAGTCTCCTAGTTAGTTACCAATGCTAGTACTAATACTGATTTAAATTTACGTGATTTGCTTAAAACGCTGTCACACGGCCGAACATTTGTTTCCAGTGACTCGCGGTTTATGCAGCGACTTAACGCTATTCATCCACACAATAGAGCGGAGTTTTAAGCGACCGCTGATCGCTTAAGCTGTGTATAGACCGGCGGGCGCGGCCGCAGCGGGCTGCTACATCGCTTAGGATGTGGAGTGATTTTCTAATCGATTTCAGAGTGCAGGCGACCTCGCTAAGGAAAATCTGATGCCGATTCTGATTTGAAAATTTGTTACGGTTTTGACTTGAGTCGTGTCAATAAACTAAGCATCTCAACTCATTTATTGGTGCGCGTGAGGTGTCAAGGTCGTACCATAACAAAATTGAAACTTTCAAGATTCAAGATTCAAAAAACCCGAAATAAGTAACTTAATCAAGAACAACATTTAGTAGGAGGTTGATGCAATCTCAATCTGTACCTAGCTTTAGAGCAATCTTTGCTCGCCTTTTGTTACCTACGCCATTAAGAAACACGACAGTCCTCGCAGTGATAAATATTAAATACGATTCTTCTAATTTAAATGCAGCGGAGTTCATTTGTTTATTGGCTTCGCAAAAAACAACTTCACGTAAGGTTTTCATTCACATTTATTGCAACTAAGAATGTGAATGAAACCAATTTTTATTAATCTTTAGTTTACATTATAAAGATACAATACACAAGCCCGTTTCGTCTAATATCATCACTATTTAGTATGATTAGGGTGCGTAGCCAACGTGCAATCGTTAACGCTCCGTAGCGAACGAAACTCAACTGTCACTGTCGCACTAGTTCGGAAGAGTGTTAGAGAGAGATGACTACAATAGGCTGCGGAGCATTAACGATTGGCACGTTGGCTACGCACCCTGGTAATATGCAATATCAAGAAGCCCTTGATCGTCACATATTAGGTATCGAAAATCTACCTAGACTCAGAGCATTTTTTTTTGTAACTGAAGTGGCGCTGTATGTATGGAAGGTTTTTACAATAAATGTCTTTTCTTTCTTTCTTTCATTCGATTCTGAAACAATTTTCAAATAGTTGGATTAAAAATGCCAGGGCCCGTTTCAAGAAATCTTGTAACTTTTAGTTCAAAAGAAAGTTCTAATGATATACAAGTTCCAAGCTTTCATGAAACAGGAAAAAATTACAGGACGTATAGAACACTAACAAACACAATTTATTTTAACTTACTCTCAAATGGAAATGCGTAAAAGCATCACCATACCAATAAAATATTCAAGCTATTATAAAAACCATTTTAAAATGTAAAAAATGACTAGCGACTCGTATGTAAATCACCACTTTGCATTTCGTCCGACATAAAATTTGTCACGTCAGAAATCATTCAATAAAAATCATCCCCGTGATTTCATGAACGCGAGGCGAGTTTCACATAAATTTACATGATCGTCTCCGATAAATATGCGTCGGAAAACAGCGGATTAAAATATGGAGATAGATAGGGCAAGTTATACAAAATAGCACACACAGGTTATGGACAGGAAAGCTGAACTAAAAGGAAATTATGTCTGAAGTTTCTTTGTTGATGGTATGTACAAAAAATAACGATCCAGATGTTTACAATTTTCAATTCAGACGGTTGAAATAGAAAACTCCCGTGAGATATATAATACTTTTAAATAAACCTCGAATTCTATTATTAAATTAATCAATTACTTTTTAAATCAACACAATAACAACAACAAGATATAGATAAAGATGGTCTGTTTTCATCTACAAGCGCATACTATTTGTATATTTATGTAGTATGATATCATTAAAACTAGCTGTTATAAATGTATTTTCCCCTCACTAGCTCGGAAAGCCGTCTATTATCCTTTAAAACAAGCGGGGAAAAACGCATTTTATCCACTAGTGGGGAAAGTAATTTGACCTTGGATGGAGGAGGAGTTTAAGTAGCTTGACAGATAACAAAACGTAAAACGCTCATGATAATGGTTCGTTCGATATTAATTATCATTAAATAAATGGTTTGAGAATCTAATAAAAAATACCAAATTTAGCTTTATTTAATAATTTTAAGTCATAAACCTTAAAATTCCATAAGAAACGTTAGATTTTTTGTAATGATGTTAAATATAATTCTGAACGCACAAGTTGAGTCGATGCAATTTCAAAACGCACGATGATTTCATACGTCAGAACAGAAATGTCAACATTGTCAACAAAATTTTTACTGTTCTTCTCACCGACTCACGTAAAAATCAGAATTTCTAGTGTTTTCTGTTATAATATCGTAAAAAAATTAGTGATTCCAGTGATGAAGATGATCTAACGCCTGTGGATGTTGCACTTTCCTCGCTATAGTAAGCGCTGGTGGCCTAGCGGTAAGAGCGTGCGACTTTCAATCCGGAGGTCGCGGGTTCAAACCCCGGCTCGTACCAATGAGTTTTTCGGAACTTATGTACGAAATATCATTTGATATTTACCAGTCGCTTTTCGGTGAAGGAAAACATCGTGAGGAAACCGGACTGATCCTAACAAGGCCTAGTTCACCCTCTGGGTTAGAAGGTCAGATGGCAGTCGCTTTCGTAAAAACTAGTGCCTACGTCAATTCTTAGGATTAGTTGTCAAGCGGACCCCAGGCTCCCAGGAGCCGTGGCAAAATGCCGGGATAACGCGAGGAAGAAGAGTGAGGGGAAAAGTTTTGTGTTACACACGGGTGCAAATGTATTTTACTTCTCGTGTGTTGAAACACTTGCTACGCTCAGGATTCTATTTTAGAACCACTCGCTTCGCTCGTGGTTCAACTATAGAATCCTTTCGCTTGCTCGTGTTTCAATTCCACACTCGCGGGTAAAATACAACTTTGCACCCTTGTATAACAAATAACTATTAAGTTATACTTACATTTGATTTGCTTTGCTTTTTATTTTATTGTGTTCTTTGCCATTTTTGAAGTATGTTTATTTCTTCAAAACATTACACTACAAAACATTTAGCAACACATTACAAGCCCATCTCAGTCCGTATTTTCACATAACCGTTATATCACATAACCGTGAATTACAGTTATCGTACAGCATATGCGTCCCGACTCCCGATTTACGGAATATGACTACGTTTACCAAACAAATTGGATGTGGTCATGTGACAAATGACGACAATGACTGGAAATTTGAGAAATTGAGGTTCGATAATGGATCTTAAGATTATGGGATAAGAGCTTTTGTTCCTTGAGACTGGTTGAATATATATTATGTATGATATTTGAAATTAAGAACGAACTTTCTGACGTAAGACAAAGGAACTGACATCAGCTATGTATTCCTTCACTCCCCGAGTAATGAAAGACCACATTCACAGTTCAGAATGTGAATACAGTATATGATCTGTTTGGCGGATTATGATCTGATTTGTTGTTTATGAATGTTATGCTGAAATGTCGGGTATGTTGGTTTAATTTATCTAATTATTGCAGTCTTTTTTATTAGGTATAAACTGATCGGCGATTGGCCCTATTAGTCACACCTGATGGAAAGTGAAGACAGGGCCTAAGATGGAGCTCACCGAGGTCATATTTATCAGGGAATACAGATGGCGGAAGCGCATTCCATTAGCCGGTTCCAGTTACTTGAAAATATTCGTTATGTTATGTTACATGTCATTGGAAAACGTCAAATGTCAAACCGTCAACGTAAAGTACTTACGCACTAATGCGGCAGAAGGAAGATATAGATTTTTAGATGTTTTCATTATGTGTCGCCTGTTGAAGCCCAGTGGTGCGCTCAATCAATTTCTACAATTTATTGCCGGGCCGTAAAATAGTTGTAAAATATAACTAGTTATTTTAACTGAGCCTTTTTACCTGTGTGCAGCTTTATAATTTTTGTTCTTTGTTTTTGTAAGTATGTGGGTAGTTTTGCACATTTTAATTTTAACAGCTCAGGTGAATATTTTTTCCTCAGTCTCCCGTTGACCACGAACCAACTACGAACGCTTTAAAAGGTTCAAAACGTTGGGATGTAAGTTTTTTAAATTCATTATACCCGATATAATATGTCAAAAATAGTTTTATTCCATTTGCAGCAAAGTACAATATTCTTTAATCTTAACTTTGTACACATTTTTTTAGTCATAAGGTCTCCCAAAGATTACATTTTAACTTTACATAATTTCGTTTTTGAAAATTATATCAAATTTATTTCCTTAGAAAGAACTTTAGACAGAGTACGTACCCTCATTTACATTAGAACGCAATAAGATCGCACTGCAGAAGCTAATACATTATCCAAAGCTAGAGTAACCGTAAAGAAGGATCTCAGCGTGGTTGTCTGCAAGTTCTTGCATTTCATTTCCGAACTTTGCAAGTTATTCAACGATAATACTGATCTGAATAATGGCGGTTGGCGGAAAACAGACATTTATATTATGAGACAGTTTGTCGTAAGAGTCTGAAGCGTATTTAGAAATAGGGGATATTACTGCAATGTTCTGCCACCAGAGTGCACCACTAGCCTTTTTAGTAAACCATAGAGTGACTTATACATACTGTACCTTTAACTGGTTTTTGACAAGTTTTCAGAGATAATAAAATATGACATTGATGCATCAAGGCGGTTTGTTTACAGAGGACCTACCGGGAAACGCGAATCCGAAATTTCGCTAACTGCCTCTTTATCGCTAGAATATGCAAGAGTGAGAGAGATGTTAGATAACGAAATTTCGATTTTCTTGTTTCGCGATAGTGGTAGTGGCGCCCCTACGCAGAGTTTCGCGTTCCCTATTCGCACGTCGCTCCAGTGTATGAGCGTGACACTGATATCGCTTTGCGCGTATGTAACCTGAGCGGCGCGGCGTGCTAATCCGTATCGGAGCAAACGTATAGGAGCGGCCTTAGCTAGTGCACGCTGCTCAAATCACTTCTGAACCCGACGCCACGCTGCACGCCCCGCCGAACGCTCCGCTTCAAGCGTCCACTCAGGCCTTAGGCCTTACACTAAGTATTATATGGAACAGAGTTGCTTTTGTTTTATTTCGTTCAATTTTAAAACAACACACATTTCATTACATTTTGTACCTAGTAACACCACTGTCAATTTTTCTTGTTCTATGGTGGTCTGCTAGAGGATTAACTTGTTATGTCCCAATAAGGTTCATGCTCGAATTGCTCGAGTTAAATAATTTTAAACATGTCAATAATAAAAGATCAGATGGTTTTAAAATTTTCGATTTTCAGTTTAACACTGATAAAGATTTAGTTTGATTAATATCTCCTAAACTAGGCATCAACAGGTCGGTAGATCGATTTAATTAAGTATGATAACTACATTTTATATAATTAAATGTGTAAAAATGTCCTATAATATTAATACATTTATTTATTAAATAGATGAAAACAATGTATAGCATATTTTACGGTACATGAGACACTGTTAGTAAAGGCACCACAGAGTGATCATATAAATTCACTGATGCCAAAGATAGATATAACTCCGTAATAAGTTACTCTATGCTGACGCGTAACCAATTGTGGCCCGTTTAATTATTGCATACTGATTAGACTGCAGACAAACAATATCATTCTCATCACAGAAATTAAAATAGACAGAGGTAGGTTTGCTAAAATAAAATAAGTAGATAATTTCTGAACCTAAAACTTTTTGTGTCTGAAATGAACGAGTGTTTGAAACTAAAATTAAATAAAATATCGATAGACAGGATATCGGAATCAGTTTTTAAAGTTATAGATGATAAATAAAAGAAAGGATAATGTCACAACAATGACACTGTTCTGGTAGCAATGGTAATGTCACCTTTAGGCTGCATTTCCACTGAGCCGAAGATGAACGGAAATGAGAGGAGACGTACACGGGAATCAAATAATAGCATTGGTTGCAATCCACGTCTCTTCTCATCTCCCTCTTCTCCCTCCTCAGTGGCAAGGCAACTTACACGCTGATCTCCTTGTGTTTACGCACGACGCGGGGGCCCACTGACTATCAGTCCGCCGGACGATATCGGCCTGTCAGTTAGAACAAAGATTTGACAGTTCCGAACAACTGACAGGCCCAAATCGTCCGGCGGACTGATAGTCAGTGGGCCCCTACAACTCGATGGCTGAGTAGTAAATGGTTCAATTCAAACCTGATAACAAGTGAACATGCGAATGCGATGCAGTGCGTGCAATATCGGTTTGTCATGAAATCACAGTTTTGTCTTCGCAAACTTACTCTGTCTCTTCATCATCTTTCTGACGCTGTCCCGGCTTTTTGCCATGGCTCATGGGAGCCTGGAGTCCGCTTGGCAACTTCTCCCAAGAATTAGCAGAGGGACTAGCTTTTGCTAAAACAACTACCATCTGACTTTACAACCCAGCGGGGAAACGAAGCCTTAAAGGAATAGTGCGGTTTCTTCACGATGTCTTCCTTCACCGAAATGAGACTGGTACATATCAAATGATACCATAGGTACATATAGGTTCCGAAAAACTCATTGTTACGAGCCAGGGTTCGAACCCGCGACCTCTGGATTGAAAGTCGCACGCCCTCACAGCTAGACTACCAACGTGCAACGCTTACTCTGCCTATATCAATTCTGTGGTTTTACATATTGCGCAATTTGGCGCGTTCGCAATAATCTACCAGCAAATACAATTAATTAATTTCCGAATGTGTTCAATATGCAGGTTTGATACGAATTGGACTAATGAAAACTAATCATTTGACTATGATGCAAAATAAGCTTGTAGTTAGTTACGTGGAAGTTGGAATTCGGTTTAAATTAACAATAACATAATAAAATAAATGAATTAGTAGTGATATTAGTTTGCATGTTCCTCTACTTTTCAGCATGTACCTGCAGTCAGCATCAAAAGTAGCGTATGACAGACATTACCTATTTAAAAACTATCTGGGTGGGCTGGGTGGGTATATAGGGTTAGGTTAGAACTGCGACCCTTACAGAAAAGAAATGCTACTAGAAAAGTGGGTTAGGTTAGAGTTGAATGTGATCCTTACAGAACCGAACTGCTATCAGAAAAGTGGGTTATTAGGTTAGGTTAGAACTGCGACCCTTACAGAGTTACAGAAACGAAATAATACTAGAAAAGTGGGCTAGGTTAGGTTAGAATTAATTAATTTAATAGGAGAACAAGATTAATTATTTAATAGCTAGAGTAACACCCATGTAAATTACATAATCCTTTGTGGTATAAATAAATAAATAAAATGGATAAATTGAATAGAGGATGTGTAGGCGTTCGACAGTTTTGACCGTGTTCTCCCTGATGTCCCTTTACAAGTTCCCGGACCCTTCCACGGCAGACCATTATTATACCACCATGTATTTTCCATCACGGAACTATAGTGTTCCGGACCTTTGGGAGGCGTGCGCGGAGCCGAAACCAATACGTAGATGGGCTCTTTTGACACTTTTAATGAAATGAAACGGGTACACCGAGCGGATGCTGCCCTTGCCCGTGTCATGCGACGCATACAGAGTATGGCTGGTGATTAAAATTTCACCCTGTATTACAGTTTGATTGGTTTAAAACAATATTTAAAATCACGGCTAACTTTTTTATTAAAAGCTTTGTATTACATTTCATCAATCAAAACTTTTGTGACAGAACATAACCCTAAGTATTTAACGCATTTGAAGTCACGGACAAAAGCTAGTTTATCAAATGTTTATGCAATGCTACCGGATCCTTTTCAATTAGTAATTAAATTTACTTAAGTACCTACTTAATTTGCGTCGTTAATGTGATAATTTAATTACGATAACAGTTGTAATTTTACAACATAGCTTAAGAGTTGTTACTGACTTTTTTCTTTTTATTATAGATAAGCTCAGTATGTTTGTAAACTTTTTTAACGTTGGAAATAAAATTATGCTTTCCTCTATCGATATTTTGGTGATAATGAGATCTCATCATCATATTGGCTACATCATCTGCTGTAGATGCTTGTTGTGGCGCTTGTGGGTTTACACTGTTTATAGTGGAGAGGTGAAGTTGAAGAAGAGCAACTTTTGTATAGGACTGAAAAGGTTTCGCTCGACGAATACGAATTGGCCTCTGCTCTATTATGGGGTCCCGCATTGCCGTTGATGGCTATAAAGTCCTATCGCAGCGCGGCATTTTACACAACCAGCATACGCCCCGCGCTATTGAAAGTGGACACCGAAGTCTATAAATGCTTGCAACTCAGTTGGTGTCAGCGAGTCAAGCGATATACCGAACATTAATGATACAAAGATTCAATGTCATGACATGTTAAAAGACAAATCCCCTTCGCCAACAAAACAGTGCCTCTTTGGGAGCTCTGGCAATCTTATTTACTATCAGAATCACAACATTATACCTACCGAAAGAGCTAGTTATAATGTATGTCTGTGTTATGTAAGGTGGAGCTACTTTCTAAGCTCTAGCAAGGCTGCTCTAAGTTCTAGCAAGACGAAACTTCTCCATGCCATACCTCTTTTAAATTGAAAAAAAAAAAAACGTACCTACCTCTTAGCCTACTAATACATAAATTGTTATGCAAATTACTAAAAATTATAATAATGAAATTGCCCTGCATCCGACAGTGCAAATTACATATATCTTGTATTGGCGTCGGGTATCTATTTAATCCAGCATTTTCAGGTTGCGCGTTGACACAATGGACCGAATCACGTTCAAAGTTAACGGGGAGCCATGTTCAGGTATGGATTGTGTTTTTAACAGACTATAAATATTCGAAGATCATCTTTAGACTTTTTTTTTATTTCGCGCCATTTTTAGTCACACAAATACCTTGACACAAACTACATAAAATGATGATTGTTTTAATTTTTGGATATTTTTCAATGAAATAATTTTTATCTTTTATATTGTCTTCGGTTACCGCGATAGTTACTCATGAAATAAAACTATGAAAACGGATTATATCGCGTATATTGAATTTATAATACATCCCGACGTTTCGAACTCTTTACAGCGTTCGTGGTCAACGGGTGACACCCGTTGACCACGAACGCTGTAAAGAGTTGGGAGAGGGATGTATTATAAATTCAATATACGCGATATAATCCGTTTTCATAGTTTTATTTTATCTTTTATCTTATCTTATATTAGTAATTAACCAAATGTTGTCCATAATGTCCATGAAAAGGGACAAACACTTAAAACTCCCTCAACATGACACAAAGGAAGCATAAATATGTGCGGTACTAAATCACGGCACATATCACCAAAGCCCAAGTAAGCACATTTCAAAATTCAAACTTATATGAAATGGCATGACTTTTCGTCAGAATCAATGCCAATTTTCGTATAATATTGTTAACATTAAAAACAAAAAAGAAAATATACTTTTGTAAAACTTAACCTTACCTTACCTTAACCTTTTTCAAATAAGTATGTACTAATATTTGCACTGCAACGCCATTGACTCCGAGTTTAGCATCGCACGCTCCCCAGATAAAATATGTGGGCACAGTTTGATGACGATAAATTTAAACAATATTTTCTCTTGCCAGTGAGTTCCGAGGTGGACTCGGACACGACATTAAACGACTACGTGCGCGACACTCTAAACCTCCATGGCACCAAGTTCATGTGCAAGGAGGGTGGCTGTGGAGCATGTATCATCAACGCCACCATGCCGGACCCCTACACTGGCGGCCGACGAACTATGGCCATTAATTCTGTGAGAATACTTTCATCATCATCACCAGCTACTACTGGCCACCAGTCTCCTTTCACAAGAGGGTTTGGGCTATTGTCCCCACGCTAGCACAATGCGGATTCAAATTTGAGATACATCACACACATCTTTCAATGTCTTAGCAAATTTGTTTCTTCAGGATGTTTTCCTTAATTGGTAAGGTTATTACGTATCTAAGGTTCATAATCAACAATTATAATTATTATATACTTATGTTTAAGAAATAAAGAATCATTATTGTTATTGTGTGCAAATATTTCTTAAGCTGTTCCCTAAATTGCACATTAAGACGTCTTTTCGAGAATTTGTTGAGTGCCACACCTAACCACCTAACCCAATTTCGGAGATGAAAACTTTTTTTTTCATAGCGAAACTTAAAAACTAGAGTAATATTTTTTCTTAACAGTGTTTAGTGTCAATAACGTCATGTCAAGACTGGGGGATCAAGACAGTAGAGGGAATCGGCGACCGCCGTAAAGGGTACCACCCCGTCCAACGTGCGCTAGCAGAACACAATGGCACACAATGCGGGTACTGCAGCCCTGGCTGGGTTATGAGTATGTACAGGTAAAACCTAACTAATATTCTTTATATAACTTGAATAAGGTCCAAAATGCTTCTGCTTAAACTTCTTATCCTTTTTTAGGTTACTCTGTCCGTACGTCCGTCCGCCTGTCTGTCACATCGCTAAATATCTGAAATTTTTACATAACATTAACTTTATCATAAATATTACAGAAAAAAATATTTTATGGTCAAAAAAAAGTTTCCGAATTGAATTTGCTATTTTGCCACCCTTGTGAGTGTTTATTATACTTGAAATTTCTATGAGATTACAATTAAAACACCTTCTTATAAATAAAATAAAACTGTGAAAACTAAAAAAAACTGTGAATCGGTTCACATGAAAAATAATTATCCCTAAAAATCGCGCGACCGGTTTTTTTATTTCTAACCAGCTAACACTTAATTAAATACTATCCCTTCATCATCTTGTCTCCAACTCTCCACAATCCAACTTGTATTAGGTTACGTGACCGTTTCAATCGACAGTGCTGAGTACATGTTTTAAAGTTTTGATAACCCTTATGTGACTATTGGACATTCCTTAATACCATTGCTCCTAACCAGTAAGTAAATATTTTTGATTCAATTACATTATTCACCATAAAGTAATATTTCAGCTTGTTGGAGTCAAATCATTACGACCTCACCCAGTTACAGATAGAACACTCATTCGGTAGTAACTTATGTCGTTGCACCGGCTATCGTCCCATATTTGATGCCTTTAAGACATTCGCAAAAGATGCACCGAAGCCTGATCACCTCACTGATATAGAAGACCTCAAAATATGTAACAAATCTTGTGACAAACCATGCGATGGCAAAGATTGGTGTTTAGTTGACAAAGTTGACACTGGAACGAATGAAGTGAAGAAGATTATTTTGAAAGACAAACGTACATTTTACATAGTCTATGATCTCAAACAAATTTTTGAGATTTTAAATAAGGAAGGCGATGATTATATGTTAATTGGAGGAAATACCGGAAAAGGTAAGGGATATAGAAAAGAAAATTAAAAACCTAGTAATCTTTTGAATGTTACCATAATAGTTCCGTTTATTCCCAACATTTTTTTCTTGTCATACATGTTATTTCGTCTTCTAGGGGCCTACCCAATATTCGCATATCCACGTGTCCTCATAGACATAAGCAGAGTTCTGGAACTAAAGACGCACGTAGTGGATCAGAACCTGGTTCTGGGAGCTTCGACCACCCTGAATGACACGATATCGATCTTCTACGAGATCTCACATCAACGCAAGGAATTCAGTTATCTTGCTTTGCTCGCCGACCATATAACATTAGTGGCTCACATTCCTGTTAGAAATGTAAGTAACTACCATATCAATAGGTAGTTGTCCCTTACTAATTGGATGATGTTTTTCTTTCTCTGTCGCCCATCTCATCTAGTGCACTACCTTCCTTATCCTGTCTG
The DNA here is from genome assembly GCF_947568885.1 of Cydia strobilella. NCBI lineage: Eukaryota > Metazoa > Arthropoda > Insecta > Lepidoptera > Tortricidae > Cydia > Cydia strobilella. The sequence continues at coordinate 4,560,459 of NC_086044.1, read as the reverse complement.
AATTCGCAACAGAATTCATCATATAAATTAAGCTTCTTAATTACAAATGCACGGAAATTAAACTGTGATTTTGACAAGCGTTACGAATTCAGAATATGAAAATCTATGTTTTGAATTCCTATTGCACCTCTTTCAATCAGACTACGAATTTCTCACTTGACATTCTTGAGAGAGAGTGAGATATACGCTCGTGAGACAGCTGAAAAATCGGAATAGACAGGTGTGAGGTTAAGCACCGGAATTCAGACTATGAATCCCGTTGCGAATGACTGATGTGTAAGGTCTTACGTATACATGGAAAGCACCTCAAACATTCTAATTTGCTCGGCTATCTTACTCATATCCATATTTGTTCGTCAATTACAGGATTTGTTCAATACATGAACTAACTTGACCCTTCGTGTTTCCAGATAGGCACCATAGCTGGCAACCTTATGGTTAAACACAGAGTGCCCGTGTTCTCGTCTGACTTATTCTTACTGTTGGAGACTATTGGAGCTGTTCTTGTTGTCGGTAGGTCAATGTTCTATATACATATAGCAGTCAGTACAGAATAATGCAAATATAAACCGAAATAAATGTCATATACGAAGGAAAAAATTACCAAAGCCTCCAGTGTCCAACGGGCGCGGCATGGTTCCATTTTTATCGCCTGTCACTATGCCCGTCACTTTCGCACTTACATACTTGTAAGAACGTGACAGGCATGGTGACAAGCGATAAAAGTGCTACCGTGCTACAACCGCAGAGCGATGTCGCACTCTGAGCGAAATTGGGGGGCTATACAGAAGCGATCGAAAAAACATTTTTTTTTTTAAGTACAAACAGATTTTTCCATTTTTGCCACGGTTGTATTATTTTATTTTATTTATTAAGTACATCCACATCGTATGTATGACATATGTTGCATTAAAATTGTGTCAAGGTACTTCACCTGATACAGTACGACAATTAAGGAGTACATAGCGTTGACTGTGTATAATAGGACTGGGAACGAGATCTTAAACTATACATAAAAAGAAACATTAAATTTTTAAAACAATTAACTAATATATACATTATTTACAATTTTACGGCAATCCTTAAACAAATTAATAAATACTAATACTAATGGTTTACTACTACTATTTTCGTTTTGGCAATATCTTAGATTTAAATATGGGTAGATGATCGTGAAAGATGTCAATGAAATTTTTGCGAGTAGTAAGATGTTGAAGTCGTTCTACTTGATGGTATAATTTTTTCATTCGCCGGTACTCTGTGAGGAACTTTTTTTTTTTAGCTGATAAGCATGGAATGGTGTATGTAGTGACCCCAGCCGAGTTCCTTCACTTGGATATGGCGGGCAAAATTATAACAGAAATCAGGATACCACCGTACTCTGATAATTATCGCTTTGTGTCACTCAAGGTAATGAATCATTATTATTTTTTTTGGTAAATTTATACATTATCTAGTCTGCAATATAAACATAAAATAAAAAAAACCGGCTAAGTGCGAGTCGGACTCGCGCACCGAGTGTTCCGTACATTACATAATTTTAACAATGTATTTTTTATGTGAAACGTAAGTTAAAGGTAAATTGCGGTTTACGATTTATGACGTATTAAAAGAAACTACTTACTAGATCTCGTTCAAACCAATTTTCGGTGGAAGTTTGCATTACATCATATATTTTTTTTAGTATTATCGTTCTCTTATTTTAGAAGTTACAGGGGGGGGGGACACACAGTTTACCACTTTGGAAGTGTCTCTCGCGCAAACTATTCAGTTTAGAAAAAAAATATATTAGGAACCTCAATATCATTTTTGAAGACCTATCCATATTAGATACCCCACACGTATGGGTTTGATGAAAAAAAATTGAATTTCAGTTCCAAGTATGGGGAACCCCAAAAATTTATTGTTTTTTTTTCTATTTTTGTGTGAAAATCTTAATGCGGTTCACAGAATACATCTACTTACCAAGTTCCAACAGTATAGTTCTTATAGTTTCAGAGAAAGTGGCTGTGACCTACGGACGGACGGACAGACAGACATGACGATAAGGGTTCCGTTTATTGCCATTGGCTACGGAACCCTAAAAAGAAAGGTTTAGCTAACAGGCGAAATGTTCTTGAACGATGGACAATATGATGCGACAAATGATAAGAAACTAACGTATCACCCTCGGAAATCTCGCTCCATATTTAATATTAACATATAACATATTTTTGGACGTGTTTCTCTTTATAGAAAGTAAGACAGTCTGTTTCGTTTTTCTCTGTCCCAGATCATGCCGCGAGGTCAGAGCGCGCATGCGCAAGTGAACGCGGCGTTTTTGTACGAGTTCCACAATGATGGCGAGACCGTGCGCTCGGCCAGGATCGTCATCGGAGGCATCTCGGCTACCTTCGTGCACGCTTCGCACACTGAGGAGTAAGCCAGTATTTGCAGTATTACTAAAGTATGTACGAAGCATGTATATTATTTATACAGTTAGTGTAGTTAGTGGCTTCTAATTGAATCATCTCGAGGACTTCGTGAATATCTTAGGGAGGCCGAAAGTTCAGCATTCTAATTATGATTCTTAAACTTCTTCCGTGTTTCCAGATACGTGATCGGCAAGAAAATCTTCACCGACGAGGTGCTGCAAGGAGCGCTGAAGGTGTTGGAACAAGAACTGAAGCCAGAGGAAATCGCCGGAGAATTCAAACCTGAGTATAGAAAGAAGTGTGCTTTGGGACTTTTTTATAAGGTGAGCAGAACAAAATACCACTCATGTTACGTTTTATGTTAAAGTGTAAAAGTTTAAGTACTACTAGTATGAATATGATGTTAAATTGACTTACGATAATATAGATAGTCGAATATTTCCCCGTTATCAAGGTTTTAAAAACACCCATATGTCGAGATTTTACAAACTAATATAATTCGTGTCCAGGGACTTCTGATTCTGATTCCCGAGAACGGACTGAACCCTCGCTTTCGCTCGGGGACGCGACGCCTTCGAAGGACGAGACCTTTATCCAAAGGCTCACAAGAATTTACTACCAATCCCCTCATCTGGCCTATTACGGAACCTTCTCCTAAGGTAAGAGACACCTTATTAATATATGACGACAACTAATGTCAGACAAAAAAAAATTGCTAATTTTTAGAAGCATTTTTCATATTTTTAGCTTTTGTGCATAAATTGTTACAAATCTTTTAAGTGCGTTTTAGACCTATGTTCGTGATTTTCTATCAAGCGAATGTCAAAAATACAGAATTGGAATCGATAAAGTCACTAAAGAAAATTCTCAAGATTGCTAGTTATTTTTTTGGCAACCGTATTGTGAATTTGTAATCTAAAAAAGCGGTACGATTTTACAAAAACTCCGCTCTCTGAACACGGCACCTTAATCAGGGATTACTGTGAATCAGTAAATAAATCGAAACACCGGTAGGTGCCCCTACTATAACTGCTGCAAGTTTTAAAATGTTAAAAGTTCGCTTCGCATTGCTCGCTCGTTCGAAACGTTCGAAATTTATATACCGAGAGTTATTAAATCAGGGAAACGTACAGTTTCGCAGAGCTATATTAGGAAGGGTAAGACCCCTCTAGTATAAGATTTTGTAATGTAAAAAAATTCTACAATCTGCTTATTTATTATTGATTAACTAAAGGTTCCAAATTCAAAAACAAAACAACTGATTCCGGGTCTCAGGAGGTCTTAACCTTGGGATTAGGGGTTTTCTTCACCCGGAAAAATTGATATTTAACCAACCTCAAAAAAAAAAAACAGTAGGTACCCGAGGTAAACAGGTAATTTGATAGATAACTGTTTTCATTACACAAATATATCCGTGGTTATTCGAAAACCCTACTTGAAGCTTTGACCAGGAACTGACAACTTCCAGCTAAAATAAAAATGAGAATGATGTTGGTTTACAGGTAGAAGCATTGATCCAATGTGCTGGTGAAGCAAAGTACGTGAACGACCTGTCAACACAGCCCCGCGAGGTTTTCTGCGCTTTCGTCACCTCGGACATCTGCACCGGAGAAATCGAGGAAATTGACCCTACACCCGCGTTGGCAAGCATTTATTACAAGTTTTTGCTTAGTTTTGCATGTCTGGAACTTGTGTATATTTGTCTATGTATCTGTATGTCTGTTTAAACCTCTTTTACCCACATCTTCGCGATTAACCAATTAACCAGTACGCCAAATTTTGCCTAACGAAACTCCGCTATCGATTTCTGAAATAGACCCCAGACGTTGATGATAGTCATGGCAAATTGGGAATACTTAGGCTGCCTATCCACTGAGGCACAAGCTATATCAATAGCATTGGTTGTAATCCAGCGGAGCAACCAAAACTATTGGTTGATTCCCCTCAGCTCCGCTCCGCTCCGGCTCAGTGGAGCTAGAAGTTAGGAGAGTAGTTATAGTTAGTAACTCTGTCATTTATTTTATAGCTAGTAGCTATGTGATCCAGTTAATGTACCTATTTTTAACTTTATTTCCAATACCTACCTATATTTAAGATGTTTCAAGCCTTACCTTTGCGTATACATACATAATGTTGTACTTTAAGATTGACAAGTGTTTTTTTTATTTCAGAAACTACCGGGTGTCGTTGCTTTTTTCTCAGCAAAAGACATACCGGGACCAAATAATTTTGTACCACCTCAGGTACCGATAGTTCTGACTAAAGAAGAAGTTTTTAGCGATGGTCAGATCAAATATTACGACCAACCCATCGGAGTTATAGTAGCAGACACTGACAGACTAGCTAACCGGGCTGCTCTGCTGGTCCATGTCAAATATAAAAAAGATACGAGAAAACCAGTTCTAACTATAGCAGAAGCTGTAAAAGATCCTAATAGGTAATAAAAATAAGTAGGAATAGCGGATACCTAGCGTTATAACCTCCTCTATTTGTCAAAGACAGGGTGATTTCTAAATTGAAAGTCCCAGTCAGGCCTGCCGGCTGCTGGTAGTAACAAACGTTTCTGATTATCAAATAAAGGATCATAAAGACTTTACCGCACCATAAACCACAAATAACTAAAAAACAATGGGTTACAACCCGTGGACATGTATTCTATATTCATGAGTTAATTGTATTTGTATTTATTTGTATTCTGTTTTGTCTTTTTGTATTTTTTCTGTTTGTATTTTATACTGACCGGCAGTTTAAATAATTTTATAAGTATAAATTGTGATTTCAGGGTATCATTATACTTTGCCCTACCAGCACGAAGCGCAGGCGCAAATGTGCAAAGAGTTATCAAGGACTATAACAGGATATTACATCAGTACCACTTCTCAATGGAGACGCTTCACAGCGTGACCAGGCCTAGTGACGATGGCCTGGACGCATACATCAGCTCGCAGTGGCCTGACGCCGTTCAAACTGCCATGTCATCCGTTCTGGATATTCAATCTAATCGGTGAGTCGGTTATTAAGAAAAAAATACGAATACGTGCGATTTAGAAAAAAAACTACCAGGTGTTTATAACATTCGGCTGATTTTAACAAAGAAATTACAGCTTTTGGAGCAGTTTCTTGTGGGGACAGATTGTTAACATGAGAATGAAGCACGGAAAGACGTACAAGAAGGTCATTTAAGGAACTACGATGATTATGGAAAATCTCATACCCTACCTATTAACCTTAAACATTATAAGTATTATAACGCTACCCGCTACCGTCGGCTCTTTATTTGAGACAACTGCACTGTTGAGTTTTTATTGCCTAAAATGATGTTACTGTCAGCTGAAAGTTTTAAATCGTTGCTTAATAAAGTAATTCCGTTGATTTCCAGCATAAACCTAGTGATACCTCGGAACGGTGGTGGATACGGAGTAAAGATATCTCGTTCTAACTGGAATGCGTCAACGTGCGCATTGGTCACTTATCTGACGAATCGATCCTGCCGCTTTACCATGGGCATCCAGTCCATGTTGAGAGTCTTAGGGAAGAGGCCTCCGGTAACTCTAGAATTTGAGGTAAGACTATTTAGCTTTATTAGACTAAGCTTTATTAGGTGCAACATCATTTTGTCCATATTTCCAGTTTTCTTTTCTTTGGCCGCGTTTAAATTCTTTATTGGATAATGACTGGTATTTAAGTGATCACCAGATATAATAATATGTAACGTCAAAAAAGCCATTTTTACTGCAAGAAATAGTAAATGATCACCAAAATTAAAACTCCATTTTAATGTAAAATTATAGCCAAAATTTTTACATCTTTCTATCCTATTAAAGCAAATTGTTGTCCAAATTCAAAATTCCAAGGGAGAGTGGCGCACCGTAATACCATCACGCCTCTTACCCTGCGATCCCACCTCGGCCGACGAAGATAGGGAGAACGTCTCACCGCAATACCGACACTCCTCTTCCTCGACGACGGTCCACTTCCAACGTTACAAGCGGGCTTGACAAGCCCACTTGGAGCATCCTACTTGGGCCAGCCCGCACTTCAAACAGGCCGGCCCTGGTTGCCTCTTCGCTTCACCGTAGGTGACCAAGCGACGGCTACTAAGCGCCTCCACCACGACAAGGTGGGCAACCCGCGGGGGGAGTTCTAACCTAACTATGGATATAGCAGTATCAAATTCAAATCAGATCCTTACTCGTATAACAAGAAAAAAAATGCAATGTTTCACAATATTAACCGTTCCAGGTAGGCGTTGATGACAGAGGTGAGATCCAGTACCTGGAATACCATATGTACGAGGACCATGGCTACGTGTTCAGTGACGGATTTATCGTTCTAGCGCCACCCGCTATTAAAAACTGCTACGAGAATTCACGCTGGTCAATGAAGATTTTTAATGTTCTCACAGATACAGCTGCTGCCGTGTGGACGAGGTCACCAGGTATTTAATGATTAATAAAACGATGATGATAGATAAATATATTTGATGTTTGCTAGATACATAAGTAAAAATTGTCTATTTATTTATGAACTTTATGGTTGAAAGTTCAATTTGCATAATTAAATTCCCCTCTGTTCCCATTCTCCCTGTTTTTGAAATGATTTTAGTTTTTTTTGTTGGCAATTTTTTAAGACTAACTGCTCCGCATTGTTTTTATTGTTTTAATAATAAATAATAATAATAATAATAAATATTATAGGGACATTCTTACACAAATTGACTTTTACGTTGAAACATATATTATAAGTGTAAGGGTCCATTGAAAGTGCTCCGACACATGCTGAGTGCTGAGTGGTATATCCTCTTTGGGACATCAAATTACATGTGTCACATATTTTTTAATATGTGTTAATTTTAAGTTTGTGTCGTTTCAAATAAATTATTTTCATTTCCTTTCATTTCAAAAAATATATAATACTAAGGAGTTAAAAGTCAAACATTGTTTTTAATTTTAGGCACCCTTGAAACAATTTCACATACTGAAATGGTGATGGAAGAAATATCTTACATATTAGACAGAGACCCCGTGGAGGTTCGACGTGCCAATCTTAACCCTCAATATCCGGAAGTCTCTGAAATGCTCGACGAACTGTTGCAAGACAGAGAATATTATAGGAGAAAAAGAGAAGTTGACGAATTCAATTCCAGTAACCGTTGGAAAAAAAGAGGAATACGAATTTCCCTCATGAGTTGGTCGACCCCAATTTCTTCCGGATATCAAGTTGATTTGAATGTGTTACATAGTGACGGAACTGTGGTTGTAAAACATGGCGGTATAGAGATGGGTCAAGGAGTGAATACTAAAGTGATCCAAGTAATCGCATACACTTTGAATATTTCTACAGACATGGTGAAAGTAAAAGCAAATGATTCAGCAAATGCAAATAGTTACACAACTGGCGGGAGTAGAACTACAAGTTCGGTGTGTCTTGGTGCTATTAAGTGTTGCCAGTTGCTGCTTGATAGGTTATCAGTAATCAGAGAAACGCTGAACAACCCTACTTGGGCATTGTTGGTGCAAACTGCATACATAGCAGGAATCAATCTTGAAGCCAGTTATTACACGACATCAAATGATATGGTGGATTACAGAGTGGGAGCAGTTGCTATGGCTGAGGTTGAGTTAGATATACTTACAGGAGAGCATGAAATTAGGAGAGTCGATATAATTGAAGATACTGGTACATCGGTCAATCCGGTACTTGATATTGGACAGGTAAATTTTGTAAAAAAAATATTTTTTCAAACGCAACAAAATATAGTCTTTATGTTCCTTATAATAGGCTTCGAAGTAGCCGGTTTCGGGCGCAGTAGCTCCAGAGGACTGTGACGGGATTTTCATACAAACATTATTCGTAACGTTAATTAATCGTTTTGCAGATCGAAGGTGCATTTATCATGGGCATGGGCTACTGGACCACAGAGCACATCATATACGACGAGCACACCGGAGAGGTCCTCACGGACCGCACCTGGTTCTACGAGGTGCCGTGCGGGGCCGATATACCTCTTGACTTTAGGGTCAAGTTGAGGAAAAATTCTTACAACCCCAGAGAGATTTTGGGCAGTAAAGGTGAGTTCCATTATTTGAAAACAATAATATTATAAAATTCATAATAAAAACGTAGTGCGCATTTGTCTATTTATATATATACCTAATACGTATCACATCAAAAGTTTTAGGCTGAAATTAATAATTGTTATTCACATAGATTCTAAGGCCTACTTTTAAGGCTTCATGTAATTAGTAAGAAGTAAACATAAAGATATATAAATAGGTTGTCCCAAAAAGGACGCAAGATTTGAAATTGATGAAAAACACATTTTTTTCGTTATAATACATTTGTATATAAAATCTTGAAATACATAAAATAGGGTTATTTGTGGAATAATACGTCAGGCAAATGTCCTCCTAGGCTTTGCTGGCACATACGCACTCTTTTGCCAAAATTTTCTATGACCATTTGCATAGATGCGGCTGAATTTCTCCGATGCAGCGTCGAATTTCCTCTTTTAAAGCATGAGTGGTTGTGGGCTTATTGGCATAGACTTTAAATAACCCTAAAAAGAAGTCTAAAGGCGTTAAATCGCAAGATCTAGGGGGCCAATTCTGATCACCGAATCGAGAGATCACACGACTAGGAATTTTCGAACCGTACCCGCCAAACTTTCATTACTTTTGAAATATTGGTCAATAATAAAAACGCGTTGATCTTTTGTATAACCCGCCATTTTTTACAAACCCTAAACATTCAGCTGTCAAATAGTTTTTTTTAGGGTTGCCAGCACTAAAATACAAAAATGGCGGCAAATTGAAATCTTGTGTCCTTTTTGAGACACCCGTTACGTAGTTTTTAGAAATGATTTGTTTACAGCGGTTGGAGAACCTGCCACATGCTTGTCGATATGCGTGGCATTTGCTCTAAGAGAAGCTATAGCAGCATCTAGACAAGAGACCGGATATCCCCGCACGGAGTGGTTCCATGTCGGTGGGTACTAATATAATCCTTTTGGGAGAAAAATGTTATTGGATATTGGATATAATGGATAAAATTGGAAAAATGCGTTGTTTACTTCGTTTGTAATAAATCGGGAATTAAAGATGGAGATACGCGTGCGTATAGATAGGTCCACGCGCGTCCCGATTTGTAGACTGGCCTGATCAGACCTGACCTTACAGAGAAGACTTAAAGATAGGACTTAAAGTAGTTTTCATTAAGTGACTATTTTATTTTTTTGCAGACGGCCCGTTCACATTGGAAGCTAATGTGCTATCAGCAAACGTACGACTTGATGAATTCAAATTCAAATAAGGGTATGATATAGTTGTGTACGTACGTACGTAAATCTTATGTACATCTGGACCTGGAGTCACTATAGTAATTATGCTGCCTAAATATTTAAATGATTTGACCTGTTCTATGGTACTATTACTTAAAATTATCGGGTTTTGTCTTTGGTCTTTACATGAGGTGTTTCTCGAAGTCTGTTTGGAAGTTATAAGTATCTTAGTTTTGTTTATGTTAATTTTTAGGCCAATCTCGTCAAAAACTGTGTTCATTTCATTGAAAGCTATGTTCAGTACCTACTTAAGTACAAGACTTAATTCCTACTTAACAAGTCTTATTCTCTCTTTGCCTCTATAGTCACAAGGCAAGACAAGGCAAGAAGAGAAGATATGCTATATTAAAAACATATAGTCATTTTAGGTAGTACATATCAGTAAGAAATTTTAACACTATTCAAAAACACAGCAATTAACACTTAATGCTTAACAACCTTCTATATGCAGGGTCACTACCCACTAGGCCAGACCGGTCGTCAACAAATAAACTTACGATTAAATTAAGCGTTTAAAGTTTGAACTTGAACTCTTTAATAATTGATTTTAAGCCCAGTTTAAATTTGGATTAACCTTTAGCCAGAGAAGTTCGTAATTCAGTTAGGAAAGTGCTGATGAATAGGCGTTGCGGCGTCACCGCATTCCTCTTAAAAAACTTTCATAGACGTTGTTAACAGTATTACAGGACATACGGGGCATCACGCTATCGCAAAAAATAATTGACGTCCATGAAAACCTAGATACGATAAAATATCGACACGTTTTTTTCCCTCCTAATGCCCGGACGGGCTTATTTTCTCATTTTACATTATCCAGAATTCCCCATTTAAATATAGAAAACAAAATGGATCGGATATCGCAAATCCGACAAGAGTGCTCACGACCCGCTTAATCCAGGTTGGAAATTAAATAAATTTAAATTTATTCGTTTTTAACAACGATACGCCAGTGATCCTATTAGAAATGTACATTGTTTAGTAGTATTTTTATATGGAAACATGCCAATATTTTGTATAACAGCTAATAATGTATATTATATTTTCCACGTGGCAATCATCCCGGGCTAACAAATTTATTTCAGGCGACTGCCTAAACTGTATATTTAGGTTTACTGGGCTTATTTCGCAAATCATTATTGCGTGAAAAACTATAAGTAGCGCTACTCTAAACACCCCAGCTCCTCCACAAAAACTGGCAAGGTTTTCAGGTTGCTAACTGCCTCCTTTTGTGTACATGGCAGAGCTCGGAACCGGTATTTTTTAAAAACCCCGAAATAGCCCAATATTTTGAATTTTTTTATGCGTAATGAGCATAAAAAAATTCAAAATATTGGGCTGTATCGTGTATTTAGGAAACAATTTTGCATTATTAAAACGTCCCATTAAAAATGAAATTATAAACAAAAGAACGAAAAAGAACGTAATAATACCGGTATTTTTGTATGGAGCAAATACCGGTTTCCGACCCCTGGTACATGGAGACCCTGGTACCTGTACCTATTCTTGTTCCTACTTGCTTGCAATCCAGAATAATGTGTTTTGTTGTTTTGTTTCCTTTACGTCTTACTCGTAAAAGTTTCTAATTAGTACAATGAAATATTTGTGTTGTGTCGTAAGTCAAACTTCTACTCGCTATATTTTCACTGTATAACAAATCTTAGCAATGATACATACTTACATATAAATGTTAGACCTAACACGTACCTGGACGTAAATGATCATGTCAAGTTTCATGTAAATTAGGAATGCCATTTTATAGTGAGACCGTAACTTCAGTGGTTAAACTTATCTAATCTAATAGTTTTTTTTACAAAATAACCTTAGTTTTATTTGTTTCAAAGTTTTATTATCCAATAATAAATAAATAAAAATAAAAATGTTATTTATTTAGGTATCAACCCATTACATTAAGATAATAATAATTATTAATCTAATTTATACATTCTAATCTATATTAAATTTTACTATTCTAAACTAAACTAAACTAAACTAATTATTACCTAATCTAACACTAATTAAATAGTTGCAGCGGAGGCCCTGCTCATACAGTAGCAGGTTGCGTACACTACGCTAACAATGCTGTTCGTCGATAATCCTTTAAGTATATATCTTTTCCAAAACAGTGGACCTGTCGTAAATTTATTTAATAGAATACCTTGCCCGTTGACGTCGATTTGGGCCAATTTTTTTATCTGTAGGTTTTTTGTACTTAAATAATAAGTTTTATTAAATTTCTTTGATGTATGAATAAATAATAATATTTTTAGAAAGAAGAAGACTCGAATAAACTTTCGTGAGTACCTAATTTATTTAGGCACATTGCAGGGCATTTATACTTGTTCCTAACAGCATTAAACCTTACGTGCTCAGAATTTCAAACGACGCATCATTAATGTATGTACTTAACGTATCATAAAATAAAATTATCCAAACGCGCGTTAAAAAGAAAATAAAGTTGATTACCCCTGCAATAAAAGGAAATTTGAAGAGCTTACTACATCTCAATCCTAATGTCAGGTGTTGACAACATTTTTTTGCTGTCCCCCTAACCACGTAGAATATGCAAATGAGTTATTATATCTGAAATGGCAGCTGTATAAACCATTTTACAACGACTGTCGCCAGTCTGGATGGATCGTAAACCTTTACGTACCCTATACTTTGTTGCCTATTCATAATATAAATAGGCGCAGAAGGTGTATTACTAGTGATATTAATTTTATAGTGTATTTCTTATAGGGATTATTTCATTTGTAGCAAGAATTGTTAGATCCATGTGAAGTTATCAGTAAGTAAGTTTTTTTATTTCTAATGTCACTTTAACCAAAATAGAATTTGTGTCACAAAGTCACAATTGTAACACATTTTTATTGCATAATTTGAAAGTGAAATACCTACTGGGACCGTGCACGACGACAGCGCCACACAGCGGTTGCAACTATAGGCTCGTTTTTTGTCAGAAACTATAAAGCGAGAAGTAAGTAAATCGTAATAATTTCAGTGAAAGCTACTGAACGGATTTTTATGCGGCTTTTACCTAAGAATAGAGTGATTATTGAGGAAGGTTAAGGCGTATAATTTGTAAAGGCTTTGTGTAAATTGGTTGAAATATACGATAAGTCAGAAAAAAATCACGCTGGCTAAGAGCTTTAATCGAAAACGCTACCCAATCCGCTTGAGATATATCAACACAATATATGGTGGAATTGCCTCTCTTTCATTGATCTACAAAAAAGTCCGCGATGGTGTATGTCTATCTTTTAAGGATAACTTAATTACTATACCCATTCTCATCTTCTACAAAAAGATTTCATAATATGTGGTATTTGCAAAGCTGTTTTCACGGATACAGTATTAATAATTATCAAATTAAATACGTTAGTTATATTAAGCATTTCCTACAGATTACAATGGTCACTTACACCATAGAATTTAAATAAATATCTCAGGAGTTATCGTAAATTAAAGTTCCATTTCAAGCCATATAACTTGTATGAAATGTTAAGACGCTCTCCCGTTAGTGTCTATTTTTACCACCTCATGCGCTGCGATCGCTTTACTTACCCCCAGGGGATGCACTTCGCATAGTGCCATTTAGGAAATATAAAAAAAATGTACCAATACAATACGTAGTCAAAAGACTCAAAAGGTAGTTTGACTACTGGACAATTTTGTTTTGTGGTTAAGCTGATATTGAGCATAAAAGCGGTTTATGCTTCAAATGAGAAGCTATATAGAGATTTGATGTAGCCGTTAGAATCATGACAAGAGCAGGTCAAATGGTCTCAGTTAACTGTACTGAGTCATACATATACATACAATTACGGACAGATTGTGCAAGTTATAAATTTTGCTCCTTTTTCTACCGAAAAAGTTGGCTTACATTATTATATATCTTCGTCATTTATTTATGTAAGCACTCTAAAGCAGCGGTCGGCAACAGCCCGCTAGCCTATTGGCTATTTTGTATTGACACTGATAAAGTCACAAATATGAGCAAACTCCGTTAACTACTATGTCACATAGTCTATGTGGCCCTTGGCTGCTAAAAGGTTGCAGACCGCTGAAGTGGTAGGTATAGTTGGTTAAACCAAATTGTGAGTAAATAAGAAAAAAAAAACTATACTCATCCTTTTCTTTTGGGTGCTAGTACTAGTGTAAGACAAAGATAGTTTGATTCTCCCTGTCTATGTTTGAAATGAGACAGTCCTTTGACAAACTATAACATGGCAAACCTGCATGCAGCCACCGAGCACACTGGCCGGTGATAAGAAATAACCGGTTAAACCTGGAGTTACCGGTACAATTTGACACTAGGTTAACGGTTTAACCGCTTAACCCCAGGTTAGTAAGATGGTGCAAGTGGGCGTAAGCATAATTGTGTACAGCGCCATCTATCGGCAAATTGGCTAATAGTCCAATTTGAGCTCTTTCAAATGATATCCCACTCTAACTAGACTGAAATTTTGCCCCTTCTTTATTTGGGCATTTTTAATAAATAAAAAAATTACATTTCCAATTCACATTTTACGGTATTGAGCACTTCAAGACTGTATGTAGGAAGTAAGACGTGCCTTGATCGTTTGAGGAACTCGGTTATTAATCCAGTAATTTTACGCTCTGTTAGTATTATGGCGGAATGGAAATAATTCATAATTAGCCAAATTATCTAGTGTATTGAATACGAGTATATTTTTGTATTACGTACGGAGTAGAATCCTACAAAATGTTGTTTTGTGTTTACGGGCATAAACATGTTCATACATATTTTTTTTATAGGATATTTATGAAAACGTTTTTCTCGATACTTTAATGAGCATCTAACCATATAGCTGCTTTTTACTACTTGTCTCTAGCGACTTAGACAATTAGCAATTAGTCTATTAGCCTATCTTTAGATACCTAGTCGATCGATCGGTATCACCTGGCGATACCGATCGTGTGGAGGGCTTAATGGCCTATAAGTGGCGGCCATGATTGTGCTCGTGCCCACACGATCGTCCTCTGTTCAGTTCGAATCTTCGTTCGGTGCTGAGAGTGGACGTTTCGTGTAACTTAATTTAGTTAGTATTTGAAGAATACAAGAAGTTCAATAATCTGAATAATATTTAAGAATAGAATTTTTTTACCTACTGGTTATATTTATGGTAGCACCGCAACTGTGTATTGTGGCCTATATTGATTTTCATTTGTTCTGTTTCGATGTATTAAGCATTCACTATCTTCTTCGCTTCCATTTCTTTTTCACTACCTTTTTCTGGTATTATATATGTGAAGGTACACACTTATTAAATAAATAGTTGCAACTGCTATGTGGACATCCATCTCGGACTGATGACAATGAAGAAAATGTACCACGCATGCACAATTGTGTGCTGCGCAATGATAGTGACAATCGCCGTCCATTCTGTAATAGCACATCATTGCCGATGGTATAGAGGAGCCATTTTCATAGCAACCCTTCTTACTATCAGACCAGTTACGTACATGTCTATGCCACCGCCCATGTTAGCCTTGCAAACAAAACAGGTATATTTGTTCACCCGGTACAGAACAGAACAATGTCATTCTAAACGCTACCCGGGCTTGGGCGAGTTCACCGTGCGAGTGAACCAATATAAGGCCAGTTAGAGCAAATGCTCCTTTGGGGAAACTGCGCCTATACAAAGCGTTACGGTTACGCAGCGTACTACGTAGGCGAACAACGCATGTACGATGCGGGGTAAACCATTCCTTTGATACCTATAGAAGTGTCCTACGTGGGCGATCTCGTTGCGAACGCGAACGCCGTGGGCCCGCCGCGCCGCGACTTGTTCGCGTACGTAGACGCAGTGTTATCAAACACGGTGCAGAGTTAACTTAGCCTGTCTCTAGCTATTTCGCGAAAGACCTCGACTCGTTTGGACTTCCACGGGGTACGGAATACACCACCAGGCAACTGACATGGCTTCGGGCGGTTAAAAGTATGCTCACGAAGTTGCATTGTCCATGTGCATTTCAACTTACATTGTGCTATTGCGGCTTTGTGGAAAATTCCAGTTATGTGGAACTGATGCTTGGGTCAGACGGTAAATTTAATTGTGGTACTCGATATGCAGATATTTCTGTTAATATAATCTTTAGGCAAGTCTTTATATTTTGAACTCGGTTTTTGTAGCTGTTGCTGTTGCCAGGAATCAAGCAAACATTTATAAGGAAAAACAAAAGACATTTCGAAGAAAACTAAATAAATAATTGCTAATATGTTGAGTAATGTGGCCAAACTTTGAACTTTAATACATAAAGGTCAGACCAAGCGGGAACAATTTTTCGCCAATCTGATTAAATTGCTTGATCAAATCAGGTGGTGTGGACACCGACGCCAATTTGGCTCGCCGATTTCGACCGCCAATTATGATCGATATTACCGATAAAATGGAGATGCGGACGCAAGAATAGGTACCAATTTGTATACCGGTATTCAAGTTTAGGGGCATTTTTTTAATTAATTGTGCTCAAATATTACCATAAATCTCAAATTGGTGATTTCCTATTGACGCCAATTTCTTTTCTGATCAAATCGGTCAATTTGATCATCCCATCTGGACTGGCCTTAAAGCGCTATTGATAATCAAAGTACACTCCATTACCGTTCGCTAGTAGTATAAAAAGCACATTAAAATAACCTATTCCTTTGATAATTATTCTCGCACAGACCAGTCTCGTCTCGTTGTTCTGCCTACGGATTTCCCGTGTCACCTCTCCTCTGCAGCCTTTGTATGGCACTCAGACTACTTAGTACTTACCAGACTCCGCATTAGTAATGATAAAACGAACTAACCTGCAGGCTGCAGGCGTATGATTATCATAACCGTGCTGTACGTGAAATTCTCTCTTAATTATGCGAGTTGCTCAATTCGAAGCGAAAGAGACATGTAGGTAATAATTTTCTCAGCTTTCAGCTGTTATCACTAAGTAATAGCATAAATACCTAAACTATAAGTTAATATTACAAGTAGTTTATAAATAAAAAACCGGCCAAGTGCGAGTCGGACTCGCGTTCCAAGGGTTCCGTACATTACACAATTTAAACAATGGATTTTTTATGTGAAATGTCTTTAAAAAACCCGTAGGGGTCGGATCAAAAACTAAGTAATTAAGTCCGACTCACGCTTGACTGCACATTTCTAATAGGTTTTCCGGTGATCTATAGGTAAAGATCTATTTTGTGTATTTTTTTTCAAAATTTTTGTCCTAGTAGTTTCGGAGATAAAGGGGGGAATGGTCATTTTTTGCCTATTTTCTTGAATAACTTCTAAACTATTTATCTTAAAATTATTAAAAAAATATACTTGAGATTCTCACAATGATGAGCTCTTTCATTTGATATGTAACACGATATAGTTTGACAAACTTTATTTTTTAATTTTCTCATTTACCCCCTAAAAGTGGCCCCCGCCCGTGTTTAAAATTAATTTGTTTACGTAAAGGGGCCCACTGACTATCAGTCCGCCGGACGATATCGGCCTGTCAGTTAGAACAAAACTTTGACAGTTCCGAACAACTGTGACAAGCCGATATCGTCCGGCGGACTGATAGTCAGTGGGCCCCTTTACATGTCCATCTTTGGGTCACAAACTTACTTATGTGTACCAAATTTCAACTTAATTGGTCCAGTAGTTTCGGTGAAAATAGGCTGTGACAGACGGACAGACAGACAGACGGACATACAGACAGACAGACGCACGAGTGATCCTATGAGGGTTCCGTTTTTTCCTTTTGAGGTACGGAACCCTAAAAAGTAACTCATGTATATACAATATTTTCTAAAATAACAAGACTGTTAGTTATAGAGGAGCGGGGCATCTGATACAGGTTCATTCACCTAAAAGGAAGTCCCAACCACTGATGGCAATCTGTAGATTAAGCTTACAAGGAAATAAAACAATTTTCATTTTCATTTTCATTTCATTTCATTTTCATCACAAGTTATTTAACCCTTAACATTATTAACTATAACTTTAACCGTCACAAAATGAATTAGCATAATTTTATAAAGCGAGCGTATTAGATGGATCAGGGCAAAACCAACTCGGTTAGGTTCAGAAGGCTTCGGGTTCAGAAAGCTTCGCTTCGCTTCGCTCCTGCCTTAGCCTTCGATGTACCTCTACCTTCCATACTTCGATGTTAGGTTTTTTATTTTTATTTTCAGAAATCCTTGCATTCAGTCTGCATACATGCAGGCGTTTACACGCCTCCATATCAAACGGTATCTGAGAGTTTTGCTTGTTAACTGCGATCTCTGTTTAAAGTGTTGCAGTACTCGACGGAGAATGAACCCTGAATTTAGTTTTTTTGATTTTGTTTTGAGTCTGTGCGGGAAGAGAAGAGTTTTGATATGTATGAGGCCCAATAGATTCCACGACTCCTCTCTTTCCGAACGGACTCTATAAATGGTATAATGATTGTATTTGTCTATTCGTATGACAGCATGATACTGGCAGTGCCTGCCTCTTTTGATCGCTCAGTGTTAAGAGGAAAGGGGACGACCGCTTCTTCATACAAACGTAGTCTCCATTTTCCTCCCTGGATATTAACATTATAGAAAATATTTGGTTTGTATAGAAATTGGCTCGATACGGCCCGCGGGTTTTAGTTTGGAGACCACCTTTGGAGATTCGCCTTTTACTCCTTCTTATTATCTCAGCTAGACAACGTCCATAATGTTCATTTGGGGTCGCAGTCATCGAAAACGATGAGGAGGACTATATATATTAATATCTCAGCGTTTTCCAATTGCATCCTAGAGTAGACCGGGGTTAGCTTTAAGCAACCTTTTTACAAGATAAGACGCATTTTTTTTACGAAAGTCATTGCCATTATACTACCTTATCTAATACAGTGGGCAATCTAGGCCTTTTTGGGATTATTCCGGTATCTCAGCGTTTTTGAGCAAGTGGTCAATATCAAATGATATATCGTCAGCATGAAATTCATTAGTACCTACGAGTTTCGGATTTACGACCTCTGATTTGGAAGCCACATGTTTTACCGCTAGGATTTAACCGCTTATTGGGCATGAAACCCTTATTTTTTTCATCATGCGTCCTCTAGAGTTTTACATTTCTACCCTTGGGAATAAAACCCCAGATTTCAGATATATTTTCCATGCTGGCAACTCACTCTTCCAGTTGACTGGTAACGAGTAACGATAGCATTGCCAATGTGAAGGAAGCCAATACAGTATACGAGTAACAATAGTAGTTCTTCGAATGAAAGGTTCGACGTCATTAATGATGTGCCTTGTTTGCTGTTGTACTTGAGGTAACTACCTCATTTTTAATGCACTATTACTTAACAATAAACAGACGTATGTAAGTTGAAAAGAACCTTAAAATAAACAAAAATAAAGGATGATTATTATACATATAACTGGCTTTTTTATTACGTCTTCTAAATGTGATTGTAGTCATTTGGTCTACAGGCCGAGACAAAAAGTATAATTAAACTAATTGCAGTTTAGAGTATAGTAGATTGCACTATGTACCTATTGATACAACGCTATTGAGGCGAGGGCTGATATAAATTGAGCATAAGATGTGTATCGGATACATTTCTAAATGGTATAGTATAGTATCTGATATCACTATGATATGGGTAAAACACTCAAGCCAAAAACCCCAATTGCATGTACGGTCAGCTGCAGAGAAAAGGTGCCACGCTGCATAGAAACTTCTATGTATGCTGTGTACATAGTTCAATAGTTTATAAAAAGGTATTAAATAAATAACTTGACATTGAAAACTATTTCTGTTTAAATAAATTATACCTAATTAAGTGGAATAATCAAATTTTCACAGCTAATGAATGAATGAATGATTTATTTGCATATGAATATTGGGTTACATAAGTAAATAATGAGTGTACAGATGATCATCATCATCATCCGTCATATAACAAATTTATAATATGAATCATTATTTTATAATATATTATGAATTATATATTAATTTTGTTGTTTTTCTTGTTACCTGTCGTGATTGTTTTACCGGATGGTCTCACCGGAAGATCAGCGCTGGAAGTCGCCAGCAACATGCTGAGGTGAGACCATTTCGTGGCACTTTTTCTTTTATTTATGTTTCTCTGTTCTGTATTACTTTTTATTTGTGTGTGCTAACAAATAAATTATTTCTATTCTATTCTATTCTATTCTATCCAAAGTCCAAAGACTTCACTCACACTATCAACAGTTTTACACCATATATTGTGTAGTGTAAATAAAACATGGAATGAACTTTTAACACTTGTATTATGTAGAAACACAAATTATTTGCAACCCGTAACAACATGCGATGGCCATGATTGTTTAAGAAGAAAGTTGAAGGAAAAAAGTGTTGCCATAACAGTTTGGTCATAGACAACATGAAAATATAATTAACTTTTTGTTCTTGAACATAGTTGGGGCGGCCAGAATATGCCCCAAAAAGAAATCAAAACATAAAAATTGCATAACATATGCCTTAAAAATAACTTAATTAATTGTCATTAATGGGTAAAGGACATAGCTTTCTATAAGAGCGCAGAAATATTTTTCCAGAGCCAGCCATCTTTACCTCTGCCACTCTTACTCTACCATAGGTCACTGGTTCATATCCGGTTCGAAGGACCACGATCCATGTAGTGTAAATAAAACATGGAATGAACTTTTAACACTTGTATTATGTAGAAACACAAATTATTTGCAACCCGTAACAACATGCGATGGCCATGATTGTTTAAGAAGAAAGTTGAAGGAAAAAAGTGTTGCCATAACAGTTTGGTCATAGACAACATGAAAATATAATTAACTTTTTGTTCTTGAACATATTGTTAAAATAGAAAATAATTGTTCATTCTATACTCAAAAACGTAAAGATTACCTCAAAGGATAATTGAGACAGACCCCGGTTGCACAACCCTAAAACACTTTTTTGTACAGATGTATACACGGACCGGTGTTACTTGAGCCACTGAAAACCTGAGACACCCCAACAGATTTTCTTTTTATTTTGGACATCTTGAGTATTTATTCTTTAATCCGATAAATATTTAAAAAAATATTCGTTGTTTAGTTTTCTTAACAATTCTATTCGACTGGTAATTCTACACAAGATGCTTCGCCGTTAGTGAAGTCAAACAATTGCTAGCTACCATCGTAAACACTGTTAACTGACCATTTGCATAATTATCTTACTGCAACGAGATAAGGTTTACCAATAGCCAGTGGGTGTTGCTCATTGACAAATCGTTATTTGTCAAATGCTAGTTATTGATATTGTTGCATTACAAACTTGTAGACTGGGCAATCTGGGCATGTAAAAATAATAAAAAAGTAATAAAAAATACCCCCATTAAAATATAGCGCAATCGATTCTCCTATCGATTCTGAACAAACTGTTTTTAGGTTTTCAGTGGGTCATGAAACACCGTGTATATGTAATAGTGCATAATAGTTTTCCATCGTATTTTATCGAAAACGATCGTATTTGTCATGCTACTTCAGTCAACCTCAGTATATTTTGAAAAATATTTTGCTTTTAATAAAAATAAAAAATCCTGATATCTTTATCTTTAGAATAACCTCAAAAATCCCTTTCATATAATACCATACACGATAGGTTTCTGAAAACATTCTTTTTCCCATACAAAAATAAATTACCCTTCTAAGGGATTTTTTTTAAGAATAAGAAAAAATATTGTTTTGACCTCTAGATGCGTGTGCCAAATGGCTAAATTTATTTTATTTTATTTATTTGGAAAGCAAACAGAAATAAGTGAGCAGAAGATGAGTTTACAAATACACATTAAGGACATTCACTTATTTCCTTAACAGTTCTCACTAAAACATGTAATGGAAATATACTACACTTAAACTACTCTTAGGGTACTAAATACAGTTACCAATTTACTAACACTAGGTGCAAGCTCATCAAACAAAATTATGACTACTAAGGGAGAAAGAGCCAAAGTAAAGAAAAAAAAAACAAAAACAAAAATAAACAAAGCAGTAACGACTAACAAGACTATTTTACAATAATAGTTACTATGTAGGTATTATGCCTATGATCTCTTATTAACTATCCATTGCCAATCAATTGTACATCGATTTGCGGTTTTTCTTTGAAATCGAGCTCGTACGGCTTCCACTATATGTCGATGTACAGTCACGCAGTCACGCTCCGTGATTATTATGCCATTTAGGGTTCTAGCTAAATTGGTCACTCAATAGCGGAAGTATTGAACAACCAATTTATCTAGGACCCTAAATGTCTCAACAGTTACGGTACAGAGCTGTCCCCATGAGTGTTGTCAGTTTTCTAAGTTAAGTTTGTCCCTCCGTACAGTTTCTTTTCGTTAGAGGATCGAAAATAAATCTATTTACATAGGCAAGTTTGTTCGGTACCTACGGTACGCATGTCCGACTCGCACTTGGCCGGTTTTTTAGTATAGAATTTCCTTTTGGAAGTCTGTTAAAATGTAGCTTTCGTTTTTATGGTAACAAGTTTTTTTACTACAAAAATAAGTCGTTTTTAATGTTGGCTCAGTAGTAGAAACTAGAAACGCACGTTACATCTCTCCTTTTGGTTTGGTTATAGTCAGATGAATCAACCTTCTTTGTTACCTTTAGGTCATTTCCAATCCCTAATACTCCCTGGAAATATTAACCAAATTCTCGCCGCTTCATGGAAAGGCGATCATAAAGGAAAATTACTCCAAAGAAAAGTGTCGCAGCCTTAATATAAATGTAAAACACCCAGTCATTTGTGAGGCCAGAGTTAATTTCACCTCATGTATATTTCATGTAACTGAATAACAGACGAACATGCAGATTATCTGAGGTAAGCTTTGCATCTTTTTGTACTTTCTTCTGATGGCCCAGCTGTGTTATAATAAATGCCTCGTAGTTCATAAAATATAAGTTCTGATATAATCTGGAGAAGTTGAGCGGCGAAATTAGGGTGTTTTTAGGAACTTTAGAGAGTATCAGGTGTTGTAATATTGAAAGTAGTCGTTAAAGTTAACCGCTAAATAAAGGTCGGCTTATATCTACAGACATTGAGCGTGCCAGATAAACAAAACACCCTGTCATTTTGTCCGTACTTCCCCTATGTAGCACCAAAGATAGATATAACTCCGTAATAGATGGATACATTCTAAGGACAAAACGTGCCTCGAAAATCAAGAAAATTTTATTCTCGATCAGATGGCGCTACTACCTTTAGCCTACTCTCGGATAGATGGCGTTGACGGTTTCATTTGTTATTTAACAATTTTAACGCATATCAGTGAAATACCATGGGTCAAAACACTCAAAATCATATAAAAATAATTAATGCAAATAAAAAAATCATTTATATATAAATACATTTAATGGTATTTTTATACATCTTCATTTTTAGTTTTAATCGTGTGTCGATAGATGGCAGTGAATTTACTGTGGTTACAAAATTTACTATGACAGTACCGCTCTATCCTATTATATCCTCTTTGGTAGCACAAACATTACAATACCTAAGTAGGTACCTACCTAACACATAGTACAATGTAAATCTTTGCTAGGAGTTAGGAACAAATAACGGCTTTCGGCGTGAAAGCAAATACTTTCAGCATTTTCAGGAAAATTAGCTATGTAGTTAGCGAACCTCGTTAGTGTTTTCAGGGAAAGTTTTGGCGAAATCCACGAATATTACTAAAAGTTACGCAACTTTGTATCGTACCCTAATTTTAGGTGTGAAACGAGCTTTAGCATAAAACCTATTTCACAAGCTTTTACATGACCGTCGACCGGCTTGGGGTGTTACTGAAAAAAAAATCTAACATTGTATTTTTTATTATTAATAAATTATTCTACATCTACTATATGCTATAATATTGTAGTGGACGGACACGTCGGCTTAAACTTGTACTAACTCAACCACACACGTTTCGGTAAACTTGCGCAAATAAAAGTTTGCACAAGTTCGGAAACGAAAATCGTACAAGTCTTCAAGACTTTTGCGCAAGTATCTTTCAACACACGTCGATATACTTGTGCAAGTATATACGTGTGTGGCTAGCATAAGAGAATGAGAATGCCAAGTCACAGATTAATAAATAGTTACTACGTAACAGATACATCATTCCCATACTAAAGCGAAAATACCTACGCTATAATAGCCTACAAAGTCTTAATAATAATACCTGCTGCTCAGGACGAGAAGAAATGTACCATAAGTACGCGCTCAAAGAGTCGACACTGACTTGCTCGCCGTGCGAGTCACGTGCCAACGCGTCATCGTAAGAATGCGCTAGGGTTGTACTGTTAATTATGTTATTATTGTAATAAAACTAATGTTGCGAATCAACCATATTTTTTATTAGTCAATCAAATATAAAAACAACCTGACTCAAAAAACTCCTTAATTTACGATTTACCTACTTATGTTCAAAGAAATAAATGGTGACAAAATTCATAAAGATAGATTTAAAACACTACTCACCTTTCTTCGTCTCTCGGAAATGAAAAAAACGACAAATTTTCCTTTGTTTTTTAACTTTTACACCCATCTACTGCACAATAATTACGTGGTTTCGGCATTTCGAAGCGTAGGCGCGGGAAACGTGCGGTGCGAGCGCTCAGGCGGGCGTTCGGCGGCCCTCTGTCAGTTGTATCGTCGACGATACTCCGAGCGGTAGGCATATAGCGCGAGGCCTTGAGCGAGTGAAGGAGGCCTGGCCAAGTACTTAAATCGTCTCGAAACGTATACGAAGGTTGCGTAGTTTATAAGCGTTACTCATGCGTGAATCTGTTTGAGTAGGATATCCCTAAAAACGTACTCCAATTAACGAATACCTATTTACTTTGTATGTTAGGTACTTTGTTGCATTTACTAACTTCCGTTTGTATATTGACGGATGTTTACGTTTGCTAATAGTATACCTGCATCACCTACATTACTTGATTTTTTTACCTTGTATCCACTACCCTACGGTTGTCTGGAAGAGATCGCTCTTTAGCGATAAGACCGCCTATTGTCTACAATAGTTTAAGTTACCTATGTGTTTAATTTGTATGTCATGTTTTTTTTCATATTGATAAGCAATAAAGAATATTTGTAATGTATTGTATATTATAAACCGCTGTGTGCAATATAATAGCAGTCAATCAGAAAATTAAAATAAAATCGTAATTTGAGATCAATCATAATTCATAATAGGTGGTTACAATAGGAGCCTCGTCTGCCAACAATCACCTTGTGGTTTGGCTGAAGTACTCAAATGTAGTTAGTTTGTAAGCATGTTTCTTGATTAATTATTTATTTTTATTTATTTTTTATTGTTCTTGCAAAAGATTTTTTTTAATATGAATACAAAATTATATGTAAATTAAAAACAAACTAATAATGAAAACCAGCTTATTAGCTTCCTAGCAGTAGGTAATTCTTATAAATAGTGCTTAAAGTTTATAAAATACTTATGTCATATGAATGCTAGTCTGTAAGGTATTTGTCATATGGGCTTTGTTGCCTCATTTAAATTTAAAATAAAATAAACAAGTAAATAAATAAGGTCAAAATGGTTTATTTTATTACAGAAGAAAACTGGAAATTTTAGCGTATAACGAAGGCGTAAACTAAGAATATCTAAGAGTATCTTTCACGATATAAAAAAAAACTGTTACTTAAACTTTAATTCAATTCGAACGAACACGGATGTCAGAATGATATCTAACTGATGTCATTCAGTTATGGAAAATTTAATATTTAACCCAAGTAGGTACTTTATTGATTGGCGTAAGCGGGTGTTTGTAATGTATCTACGAAATCGTATGTCGAGTGTTTTGTCAATATTTTACATTACTCCGTGTAAAACGGGTGGCATGTCGGGATAACCGTACCCAATAAATATGAATAGTGCTCTGCATGAAACTATTTCACGTCTGCTGAAATATGTATAGCCTGTAACTAAAAAAAGTGCAAAACTGGACAAGGGTAAAAAATTATAAAATAAAATAAAAATAATTTATTCAGTAACTTAATAACAACAATATGCAGGTTGGTGTCTCTTTTCAAGTATACAAGATATTTGTGTCAAGAGACACCGCTCTTCCCTACTGGTTTGCCAAGTAACAATATCAAAACAACAGATAAAAACAAACAAAATAACACTAATAATTAAAATTAAAAAGTGCAAAACTGGATAAGGGTAAAAAATTATAAAATAAAATAAAAATGATTTATTCAGTAACTTAATAACTTAACAATATGCAGGTTGGTGTCTCTTTTCAAGTATACAAGATACTTGTGTCAAGAGACACCGCTCTTTCTTACTGGTTTGCCAAGTAACAATATCAAAACAAGAGATAAAAACAAACAAAATAACACTAATAATTAAAATTAAAAAGTGCAAAACTGGACAAGGGTAAAAAATTATAAAATAAAATAAAAATGATTTATTCAGTAACTTAATAACTTAACAATATGCAGGTTGGTGTCTCTTTTCAAGTATACAAGATATTTGTGTCAAGAGACACCGCTCTTCCTTACTGGTTTGCCAAGTAACAATATCAAAACAACAGATAAAAACAAACATAACAAAAACAAAATAACACTAAAAATTAAAATTAAAATTACTTTGATATTAACGTTACGGAACAACGAATTAACGTTACAAGGTTACCTTAAAAAACAATTTAACAGGTTTACATGATAAGCTATCACTACATAGTATGAAACAAAGTCGCTTCCTGCTGTCTGTCTGTCCCTATGTATGCTTAGATCTTTAAAACTAGGCAACGGATTTTGATGCAGTTTTTTTTAACCTTTTCGACGCCATGTCACACACAAAAGCTATCACTCGGACGCCACGTCACGTCACCGAAGTGTACAAACTGAAATTGAACTTTATGCACATGCACGTAGGTCTATGTTGCTCTGTGGTTTGTAACCGATTAATCCGTCTTTGGCGTTGGACCTGCGGTGCCGATATATCCATCATTGGCGCCCTAAAGGTTGTTAGATAGAGTGATTCAAGAGGAAGGTTTATATGTAATACATCAGCATCGCACCCGAGCGAAGCCGGGGCGGGTTGCTAGATGAATATAATTTGTATTTCCATAATTCTATAATAAGGCCAAGCCTAAACACACATGTAAGGCCTAACCTCGCCTTTTAAAACCTAATCACACTTAACCCTCAACTGCTTATCATAGACCAAACACGGCTAATTTTCAGAAACCGCGGTCGTTACGCTATAACGCAAATTGGGGTTGCCATACGTGAAGGGTTAACGCGACGTTTTTGTCCCGTCATTGGACTTTAATTGGGGCAGTTGCCGTTTGTTTGTGCCGCTTGATTGGTAGCATTGCAAGGGTTAAGAGGAAGGCGGGGCAAAATGGTTATAGTCTGTTCTTTCTCAATCCGTTCTATTAATGGCAATTAAATTGTGTTTTCTTTACGTGTCCGCTAGTTCTTAATGTGGCAGCATTCATAAGATAATGGGTTCACACGCAGCAAGTCTTGAAATCTATTTGTTCGCCTACTTCGCCTGCATACAGATGCAATTTTATTTTCATTACACGAGCTCGTAAAGCCACACTTTATTCTTAAAGACTGATGAGAAAGTTTCAGTTTACCCACAAGAGTGGCAAAAAAATTTGTTGCAAGTTTTAAGTTGTTTCCTCGAGATGGTGTGGTGAAAATTTTGTGTTTGACTCGGTAGCCAAGTTTGTTTAAACTTTCGTTCCTTGAAACCCTCGCAACACTCAAGATTTTACTTTTAGAACTTCCAATTTTGGAATGTTTCGCTTGCTCTTGTATCAATTCAATATTAGCACTAGCAGTGTAACAACAACTTATTGGCCCCTTGTACATCAGATAGCTGTTACATTGTTTCTGATTTTGTTTTATATTTACTTACTTAGTCATTCTACTGACAAGCATATATTTTTTTAAGTGAGTGATCTTTTACCTTTTACCCCATGACTTGGATCGCGTTAACTAATTTAATAGGTTGCGATATTAATTGTGGTCCAGTATTGAATGGATGTGGTGGACAGTTTATTGCAAACGCCAGTTTAGTAACTATTATATAATCTGTGGTTTAGTGGTGCGTCGACCAATTCAATTTTGGTGACTGATCTATTATTTTAGTGACCAGTCATCATCATCTTCCTCGCGTTGTCCCGGCATTTTGCCACAGCTCATGGGAGCCTGGGGTCCGCTTGGCAACTAATCCCAAGAATTGGCGTAGGCACTAGTTTTTACGAAAGCCACTGCCATCTGACCTTCCAACCCAGAGGGGAAACTAGGCCTTGTTGGGATTAGTCCAGTTTCCTCACGATGTTTTCCTCCACCGAAAAGCGACTGGTAAATATCAAATGATATTTCGTACAT
This sequence comes from Cydia strobilella, assembly GCF_947568885.1. Lineage (NCBI taxonomy): Eukaryota > Metazoa > Arthropoda > Insecta > Lepidoptera > Tortricidae > Cydia > Cydia strobilella. Next base: position 4,532,314 of record NC_086044.1, on the reverse strand, counting down.
AAGTTCCGAAAAACTCATTGGTGCGAGCCAGGGTTTGAACCTGCGACCTTCGGATTGCAAGTCGCACGCTCTTACCGCTAGGCCACCAGCGCTTTAGTGACCAGTCATATCATATTAATTAGGTCATAGAAGTTAGGTACATTTCTTTGGTGATTAACTATATCATACCCTTATTTGAATTTGAATTCATCAAGTCGCACGTCTGCTGATAGCACGTTTGCCTCCAATGTGAACGGGCCGTCTGCAAGAAAATAAAATAGTTACTTAATGAAAATGAAAACTAAGTCTTATCTTTAAGGCGAGGTCAGGACTGATCTGGCCCGTCTACAAATAGGTACACACCTATCTATGCGCACGCGTATCTCCATCTTTATTTCCCGATTTATTACAAACGAAATAAACTACGTACTATTCTAAATAAAGTAATGAAACACACATGTTGTATATATTAACTAAATGGCGCTAGTAACCCTATTTTAAGCTTATTTAGATATAAATAACAACACCTTTTAAAAAAATTCCATTATCTAATTAAATTTTTCTCCCAAAAGGATTATTTTAGTACCCACCGACATGGAACCACTCCGTGCGGGGATATCCGGTCTCTTGTCTAGATGCTGCTATAGCTTCTCTTAGAGCAAATGCTACGCATATCGACAAGCATGTGGCAGGTTCTCCAACCGCTGTAAACAAATCATTTCTAAAAATTACATAATATTTCTTTATGTTTACTTCTTACTATATTCATCCTTAAGTAGGCCTACAATCTACATGAAGAACAATTTTTAATTTCAGCCTAAAACAATTGATGGGATATTTATTAGGTACAAAAATAAATAAAATAGACAAATGCGCGCGTTACGTTTTTATTATGAATTTTATAATTTTAATGTTTTCCAATAATGGAACTCACCTTTACTGCCCAAAATTTCTCTGGGGTTGTAAGAATTTTTCCTTAACTTGACCCTAAAGTCAATAGGTATATCGGCCCCGCACGGCACCTCGTAGAACCAGGTGCGGTCCGTGAGGACCTCTCCGGTGTGCTCGTCGTATATGATGTGCTCTGTGGTCCAGTAGCCCATGCCCATGATAAATGCACCTTCGATCTGCAAAACGATTAATTAACGTTACGAATAATTTTTGTATGAAAATCCTGTTACAGACGAAACTGGCAACTTCGAAGCGTATTATAGGGAACATAACGACTATATGTAATTGCGTGTTTAAAAATATGTTATGATGCAAAGTTTACCTGTCCAATATCAAGTACCGGATTGACCGGTGTTCCAGCGTCTTCAATTATATCGACTCTCCTAATTTCATGCTCTCCTGTAAGTATATCTAACTCAACCTCAGCCATAGCAACTCCTCCCACTCTGTAAATCACCAAATCATTTGATGTCGTGTAATAACTGGCTTCAAGATTGATTCCTGCTAAGTATGCAGTTTGCACCAAAAGTGCCCAAGTAGGGTTGTTCAGCGTTTCTCTGATTACTGATAACCTATCAAGCAGCAACTGGCAACACTTAATAGCACCAAGACACACCGAGCTTGTAGTTCTACTACCGCCAGTTGTGTAACTATTTGCATTTGCTGAATCATTTGTTTTTACTTTCACCATGTCTGTAGAAATATTCAAAGTGTATGCGATCACTTGGATCACTCTAGTATTCACCCCTTGACCTATCTCTATACCGCCATGTTTTACAACCACAGTTCCGTCACTATGTAACACATTCAAATCAACTTGAAATCCGGAATTAATTGGGGTCGACCAACTCATGAGGGAAATTCGTATTCCTCTTTTTTTCCAACGGTTTTTGGAATTGAATTCGTCAACTTCTCTTTTTCTCTTATAATATTCTCTATCTTGCAACAGTTCGTCGAGCATTTCAGAAACTTCCGGATATTGAGGGTTAAGATTGGCACGTCGAACCTCCACGGGGTCTCTGTCTAGTATGTAAGATATTTCTTCCATCACCATTTCAGTATGTGAAATTGTTTCAAGGGTGCCTTAAATTAAGAACAATGTTTGGCATTTTAACTCCTTAGTATATGAAAGGAAGTGAAAATAATTTATTTGAAGCAACACAATCCTAAAATAAACACATGTTAAACATGTGACACATGTAATTTGGTGTCTGTTGAGAGGATAAGTACCATTCAGCATGTGTCGACTGTCGGAGCACTTAGTGCAACGACGCTGATTTTCAGTGGACCCTTAAACTTATAAGATATTAAATATATTTTACCATAAAAATAATAAAAACAATGCGGAGCAGTTAGTCTTGAAAAATTGCCAGCAAAAAAAATAATTATTTCAAAAACCTTAAAAACCTTCAAAGTCCATAAATAAATAGACAATTTTTACTTATGTATCAAGCAAACATCAATTATATTTATCTATCATCATCATTTAATGAATCATTAAGTACCTGGCGATCTCATCCACACGGCGGCTGCTGTATCTGTGAGAACATTAAAAATCTTCATTGACCAGCGTGAATTCTCGTAGCAGTTTTTAATAGCGGGTGGCGCTAGAGCGATGAATCCGTCACTGAACACGTAGCCATGGTCCTCGTACATATGGTATTCCAGGTACTGGATCTCACCTCTGTCATCAACACCTACCTGGAACGGTTAATATTGTGAAACATTGCATTTTTTGCTTGTTATAAGCATCAGATTTGAATGTGAATAATGTGATCCCACCAAAAAACATTTCATGTAAAATGTTGCCAAGACGAAACCATAAGGCTCGCACTGTCAAGAAGTTATCAGATCTTTTGTAGAGCCAAGCTTCTAACTCTACAGGCCCTAACTTTAAAAACTACACCTAACACTAAAAAAATAAAGTCTAAAATGACACAAATTCTACTATTTTAATCGCGACAGTTCAGATTGTATTCAAACACCAAATATAATTTAATGATCATCAAATCTTGAAGAGCAAAAAATCATGCGCTTTTTTCACCTAAATAAATAAAAATAAAAATGTTGTTTATTTAGGTATCAACCCATTACATTTGAAATATGGTCAAATGATGTCGCACCTAATAAAGATTAGTCTAATACAGCTAAATAGTCTTACCTCAAATTCTAAAGTTACCGGAGGCCTCTTCCCTAAAACTCTCAACATGGACTGGATACCCATGGTAAAGCGGCAGGGTCGATTCGTTAGATAAGTGACCAATGCGCACGTTGTCGCATTCCAGCCAGGTCGAGATATCTTTATTCCGTATCCACCACCGTTCCGAGGTATGACAAGGCTTATGCTTTATGAAAACAACGGAATAACTTTATTAAGCAACGATTTAAAACTTTCACTTTACAGTAAGTAAGTAGTATGATTTTAGACACAAAAAATCGCAACAGTTGTCTCGAATAAAGAGCCGACGGTAGCGTTATAATACTTATAATGTTAATAGTAAGGGTATGATGATTTTTCATAAACATCGTAGTTCCTTAAATGACATCGTAGTTTCTTGTACGTCTTTCCGTGCTTCATGTTCATGTTAACAACCTGTCCTCACAAGAAACTGCTCCAAACGCTGTCATTTCTTTGTTGAAATTAGCCGAATGTTATAAACACCTAGTAGTTTTTTTTCTAAATCGCACGTACCTATTCGTATTTTTTTCTTAATAACCGACTCACCGATTAGATTGAATATCCAGAACGGATGACAAGGCAGTTTGAACGGCGTCAGGCCACTGCGAGCTGACGTATGCGTCCAGGCCATCGTCACTAGGCCTGGTCACGCTGTGAAGCGTCTCCATTGAGAAGTGGTACTGATATAATATCCTGTTATAGTCCTTGATAACTCTTTGCACATTTGCGCCTGCATTTCGTGCTCGTAGGGCATAGTATAATGATACCCTGGAATCGAAATGTATACTCATGAAATTATTTAAACTGCCGTTCAGTAAAAAAAACATAAAACCAAATACAACTACAATTAACTCATGAATACAGAATACATGTCCACGGGTTACATTATTTTTTAGTTACGTGTGGTTATGGTGGTAAAGTCTTTATGATCCTTTATTCGATAATCAGAAACGTTTGTTACTACCAGCAGCCGGCAGGCCTGACTGGGACTTTCCATTTAGAAATCACCCTGTCTTTGGCAAATAGAGGTTATAAAGCTAGGTATACGCTATTCCTACTTATTTTTATTACCTATTAGGATCCTTTACAGCTTCTGCTATAGTTAGAACTGGTTTTCTCGTATCTTTCTTATATTTGACATGGACCAGCAGAGCAGCCCGGTTAGCTAGTCTGTCAGTGTCTGCTACTACAACTCCGATAGGTTGGTCGTAATATTTGATCTGTCCATCGCTAAAAATTTCTTCTTTATTTAAATTTGTCGGTACCTGAGGTGGTAGAAAATTGTTTGGTCCCGGTATGTCTTTTGCTGAGAAAAAAGCAACGACACCCGGTAGTTTCTGAAATGAAAAAAAAAAGACAGTCAATCATAAAGTACAACATTATGTATGTATAGGGCTTGAAAAAACCTTAAATATAGGTAGGTATTGGAAAGAAAGTAGGTACATTAACTGGACCACATATATTCCAACTAACTATAAAATAAATGACTGTTACTATAACTATAACTACTCTCCTCGCTTCACTGAGGCGGAGCGGAGCGGAACTGCGGGGAATCAGCCGATAGTATTGCCGATATAGATTGTGCCTCAGTGGATAGGCAGCCCAAGTATTCTCAATTTGCCATAACAGCGTCTCGGGTCTATTTCAGGAATCGATAGCGGAGGTTAATCGCGACCAAGATGTAGAGATTTAAACACGTTTTAACAGATAGGTACATAGACAAATATACACATGCTCCAGGTATGTAAAACAAAACTAAGCAAAAACTTGTAATCATTGCTTGCCAATGCGGGTGTAGGGTCAATTTCCTCGATCTCTCCGGTGCAGATGTCCGAGGTGACGAAAGCGCAGAAAACCTCGCGGGGCTGTGTTGACAGGTCGTTCACGTACTTTGCTTCACCAGCACATTGGATCAATGCTTCTACCTGTAAACCAACATGATTTTCATTTTTGTTTTAGCCGGAAGTTGTGTTCCTGGTCAAAGCTATAAGCTCCATTAGGGTTTTCGAATAACCACTGGATATATTTGTGTAATAAAAACAGTTATCTATCGAATGAAATTACTTGTCGTCATACATTTGTAAGGTGTCTCTTACCTTAGGAGACGGTTCCGTAATAGGCCAGATGAGCGGATTGGTAGTAAATTCTTGAGAGCCTTTGGATAAAGGTCTTGTTCTACGAAGGCGTCGCGTCCCCGAGCGATAGCGAGGGTTCAGTCGGTTCTCAGGAATCAGGATCAGAAGACCCTGGACACGAATTACATTAGTTAGCAAAATCTCGTATATGGGTGTTTTTAAAACCTTGATGATGGGGAAATATTCAACTAGTTATATTATTGTGAGTTAATTTCACATCATGTTCATACTAGTAGTACTTAAACTTTTACACTTTTGCATAAAACGTAACAAGAGCGGTATTTTGTTCTGCTCACCTTATAAAAAAGTCCCAAAGCACACTTCTTTCTATACTCAGGTTTCAATTCTCCGGCGATTTCCTCAGGCTTCAGTTCTTGTTCCAACACCTTCAGCGCTCCTTGCAGCACCTCGTCGGTGAAGATTTTCTTGCCGACCACGTATCTAGACACACGGAAGGAGTTTTAGAATCAAAATTAGAATGCTGAACTCTCGGCCTTCACTAAGATCGTCACGAAGTCCTCTAGATGATTCAATTAGAAGCCACTATCTAGCACAAACTTGTAGGTCCTTAAAGTCCGGCGAATGGATTTCCGCGCTCGCCCAGCGGTGGACTCTATTGCCTAGGTAATAAGGGTGACGACATTTTGACTAAAATACCAATATCTCAGTTCTGCAATGGAATTCCGCTTGGTGCTCATACTTCCCATTAAACGAAATGAAGTACATAGAAATACCTATCTAATGACCTAACTCTCATTTCTGTTGGTTTTTGGACCAGGCTCCATACAAAGTTGCCCATGGTCCTTTAGAGGACATTTAGAATCTGTTGAATTTCGATAATTAAATACAAGTGATCATAAACATTACGCTCTTCATGTTTTGTCGAGAGGCCACCGAATACGATCTTGATGCAAAAGCGCCTTCTCGTCGTCGTTGCTAAATTCATAGAGAAAATTTACTCAGTTTACTAATTGTATGTGAAGATTGCACGGAAACAGCCAAGACATCAATGACAATACTAACGAAGCGCACCCTTTTCTCTGTCGAGGTAACAGTCGTAGGATAACTATGCACCAAATACTCCATCACTTATCATGTACGGAGCATGTGTACTATAAGTATAAATAATATACATGCTTCGTACATTCTTTAGTAATACTGCAAATACTGGCTTACTCCTCAGTGTGCGAAGCGTGCACGAAGGTAGCCGAGATGCCTCCGATGACGATCCTGGCCGAGCGCACGGTCTCGCCATCATTGTGGAACTCGTACAAGAAAGCTGCGTTCACTTGCGCATGCGCGCTCTGACCTCGCGGCATGATCTGGGACAGAGAAAAACGAAACAGACTGTCTTACTTTGTATAAAACGATACACGTCAAGAAATATTTTATACGTTAATATTAAATATGGAGCGAGATTTCCGAGGGTGAAACGTAAGTTTCTTATCATTTGTCGCATCATATTGTCCATAGTTCAAGAACATCTCGCCTGTTAGGTAAACCTTTCTTTTTATTTTATGTTTATATTACAGACTAGATAATATATATAGCAATAATAATGCTTCAGTACCTTGAGTGACACAAAGCGATAATTATCCGAGTACGGTGGTATCCTGATTTCTGTTATAATTTTGCCCGCCATATCCAAGTGAAGGAACTCGGCTGGGGTCACCATATACACCATTCCATGTTTATCAACTAGAAAAAAATGGTTGTCTGTAAAGTCGGTTTACGGACGATAATTTTACTTGATAACGTCATAAGAAAACATTGATGAAAAATATACTTTTATTTATGAATTGAATTGAATTAATATCAGTTATCACTGAATTATCGTTATTTTGTATACGTAACGTTACCATGGAGATCTGTCCACAACGTGATACTTTTTCGTGCATGCTACCATGCATGGTATTCATCGATTTATAAGACGTTATCACGTCAAAAAAAAGTTCCTCACAGAGTACCGGCGAATGAAAAACTTATACCATCAAGTAGAACAACCGTGGCAAATATACAAACCAACGTTTTGACATATGTGTACTAACAAGAATATGGATTTTTATTAACCTGAAATCAATATTAAATAGATAAATAATAAATAAATAAATATTATAGGGCATTCTTACACAGACTGAAAGCCCAAGAAGGCTTGTGTTATAGGTAGTCAGACAACGATATATATAATATATGAATACTTAGATCCATAGAAAACACCCATAACTCAGGAACAAATAGGTATCTGTGCTCCTCACACAAATAAATGCCCTTACCGCGATTCGAACCCAGGACCATCGGCTTCGCAGGCAGGGTCACTACCCACTAGGCCAGACAGTTCGTCTGGTCGTGGGTATATTATTGATTCATCCATTCATTCAAATATTGGAAAATCTGTTTGAACTTGGATTGTTTATAGAATCTTGAAAAATTTTCATTGTGATCTCCGGGGACAGAAGTATTAATAGGTATCCCTGAACTATCAAATCATATGGCTCTCCATAACCACACACCAATAATTTTAATCTAATTATCAATAGAGAAATAACTAGGAGATTGGAATTGTGTAAAGCGTAAACTTAATTCTAAAGCTTATGATACCACACAAGACTACGTGAATGATAAAACAACTTGGGATAAATTGTGATTCGAAATGATTATTTATTTATTAGGTAGTTCGATTCGGTTAGAAGGTTGAACCATATTGTTCTACCTTAGAGATGGCCAGGGGGTGCCACAAGCCTTTAGGAAATTGTCATATTATCATATAGGTACTTGGAAATTTCATCCCATGCCACCATGACCGGATAGCCGACTGGTTCAGGCACCTGTCCGGTAAACGGGGGACACTGGTTCGATTCCAGCTCTGGACACTGGAGGCTTTGGTCATTTTTTCTTCGTAGGTATATGAAATTAATTTCGGTTAATACATTAATATAGAACATTGACCTACCGACAACAAGAACAGCTCCAATAGTTTCCAACAGTAAGAATAAGTCAGACGAGAACACGGGCACTCTGTGTTTAACCATAAGGTTGCCAGCTATGGTGCCTATCTGGAAACATGAAAGTCCAAGTTAGTTCATATATTGAACAAATCCTGTAATTGATGTACAAATATTATGGATACAAGCAAGATAGCCGAGCAAATTAGAATGTTTAAGGTGTTTTCCATGTATAGGTAAGGCCGGCCTTACACAGTCATTCGCAACGGAATTTCATAGTCTGAATTCCGGTGCTATATAATACCTCACACCTGCCTATTCCGATGTGTCAGCAGTCTCACGAGCGTCTCTCTCACTCTCTCTCAAGAATGTCAACTGACAAATTCGTAATCTGATTCCGGCGTGTGTGTACTCGTCCATAGATAATGTATGGAAAGAGGTGCAATAGGAATTCATAACATTGATTTGCATATTCTGAATTCGTAACGCTTGTCAAAATCACAGTTGAATTTCCGTCTGTTTGGAATTAAGAAGCTTAATTTATATGATGAATTCCGTTGCGAATTTCAGACAGTGTAAGTCCAGCCTATTAGGGTCATAAGTAAGGTAGTTGCACTAGATAAGATGGGCGACAGAGAAAGAAGAATTCATCCAATCCCTTTAAAGTAAGGGACAACTACCTATTGATAAGGTACTTACATTTCTAACAGGAATGTGAGCCACTAATGTTATATGGTCGGCAAGCAAAGCAAGATAACTGAATTCCTTGCGTTGATGTGAGATCTCGTAGAAGATCGATATCGTGTCATTCAGGGTGGTCGAAGCTCCCAGCACCAGGTTCTGATCCACTACGTGCGTCTTTAGTTCCAGAACTCTGCTTATGTCTATGAGGACACGTGGATATGCGAATATTGGGTAGGCCCCTAGAAGATGATATAACATGTATGACAAGAAGAAATGTCGGGAATAAACGGAACTACTATGGTAACATTCAAAAGATTAATAGGCTTTAAATTTTCTTTTTTTTTATCCCTTACCTTTTCCGGTATTTCCTCCAATTAACATATAATCATCGCCTTCCTTATTAAAAATCTCAAAAATTTGTTTGAGATCATAGACTATGTAAAATGTACGTTTGTCTTTCAAAATAATCTTCTTCACTTCATTCGTTCCAGTGTTAACTTTGTCAACTAAACACCAATCTTTGCCATCGCATGGTTTGTCACAAGATTTGTTACATATTTTGAGATCTTCTATATCAGTGAGGTGATCAGGCTTCGGTGCATCTTTTGCGAATGTCTTGAACGCATCAAATATGGGACGATAGCCGGTGCAACGACATATGTTACTACCGAATGAGTGTTCTATCTGTAACTGGGTGAGATCGTAATGATTTGACTCCAACAAGCTGAAATATTACTTTATGGTGAATATTGTAATTGAATCAAAAAGATTTACTCACTGGTTTGGAGAAATGGTATTAAGAAATATCCAATAGTGACATAAAAGTTATCAAAACTTTAAAACATGCACCCAGCACTGTCGACGGAAACGGTCACGTAACCTAATACAAGTTGGATTGTGGAGAGTTGGAGACAAGATGATGAAGGGATAGAATTAAATTAATTGTTAGCTGGTTAGGTTAGGTTAGTTCGTTTAACTCGCGCACCTAGGGTTACGTACAAACTCTCAATTATCTCATGTAATTATAAACACAAAAGACTTTTTACCAGAAGTATACTAAGCATAATTATGTACAGCGCCATCTATCGGCAAATCGGCTACCTAACTCATTTGCGAAACCGGTAGGCATGTTGGTTTTTCAGGAATAATTCTTTATCATGTGAACCGATTTCTGCAATCTATTTATTTATTAAGAAGGTGTTTTAATAAAATTGTAATGTCATACTTAAAAAAAATTTAAGTATAAGAAACACTCGCAAAGGTGGCAAAATTGCAAATTCAATTCGGAGATAGAGCCGTGATTACATTTTTCCATATTTATAATAATGTAAAACTTTCATGATTTTTCATTGGTAAACTTCGCAGATAACGGGGGGGGGGGGATTTTTTTTAAATCACTATGAAAAAAAAAATGTTTTGAAAGGTACATCAGCTCTTTCAAACAATACTCCATTGACCTAGTAAATAGACTTTGAAATTTTGCCCTCTTCATATGGCGCATATTTCATATTTAATTAAATAAAATAAAAATCTTACAATGTGTCTGAGTTAGCGTTGTTCGTGACTATTCCAAATTTCAAATCGATAACTTTAGTAGTTCTCGAGATATTTAGCGATGTGACAGACAGACGGACGGACAGAGTCGCACCATAAGGGTTCCTTTTTTGTACCTTTTTAATACGGAACCCAAAAAAGTATAACTAATTTAAGCAGAAGCATTTTGGACCTTATTCAAGTTATATAAAAAAAATGTTACATTTTACCTGTACATACTCATAACCCAACCAGGGCTGCAGTACCCGCATTGTGTGCCATTGTGTTCTGCTAGCGCACGTTGGACGGGGTGGTACCCTTTACGGCGGTCGCCGATTCCCTCTACTGTCTTGATCTCCCAGTCCTGACATGACGTTATTGATACTAAACACTGTTAAGAAAAAATATTACTCTAGTTTAAAAAAAAAGTTTTTGTGTCCGAAATTGGGTTAGGTGTGACACTCAACCAATTCTCGAAAAGACGTCTTAATGTGCAATTTTGGGAACAGCTCAAGTAATGCACTACAATAATAATTATTCTTTATTTCTTAAACATATATAATATTATAATAATTGATAAGACATTGAAAGGTGTGTGATGTATCTCAAATTTGAACCCGCATTGTGCTAGCGTGGGGACTATAGCCCAATCCTTCTTGTGAAAGGAGACCTGTGGCCAGTAGTAGCAGGTGATGATGAAAGTATTCTCACAGAATTAATGGCCATAGTTCGTCGGCCGCCAGTGTAGGGGTCCGGCATGGTGGCGTTGACGATACATGCTCCACAGCCACCCTCCTTGCACATGAACTTGGTGCCATTGAGGTTTAGAGTGTCGCGCACGTAGTCGTTTACTGTCGTGTCCGAGTCCACCTCGGAACTCACTGGGAAGAGGAAATATTGTTTAAATTTATCGTCATCAAACTGTGCCCACACATTTTATCTGGGGAGCCTACGATGCTTAACTTGGAGTCATGGCGTTGCAGTGCAAACATTTGTACATACTTATTTGAGAAGAAAAAGACTACACGCGTGCAAAAGTATTGCATCCACTCTATTTTTTCGTCCGCACCCAATATCTTTGTAATTCTATACCCGGATGTGAAACTTTTGGTATCAACTGAAAGCTTTATAATGGAATGGTTTTTATTTATTATTGGTGATTTCAATAAAATTTCGAATCTGAAGACTAAAAAAATTACAAAACTGAATAAAATAAATCAGGCTTTGGTGCTGTGCCGTGATTTAGGTACCGCACATATTTATGCTTCCTTTGTCATGTTGAGGCTGTTTTAAGCAGGGATCGTTACCGGTATAACTTTAAATCAAAATATCACGTATCATTCGAAATATTTCTTTGATATTGTAGAATGGTATTTAGGTAAGGCCAATGAGTTATCAAATCACCTAAATGAAATGAAAAAATATACATAAATTACCGAGATACCGAAATTGAAAACCGGTTAATTTGTATGAAATAAATACCGGTATTCGGTCCCTGGTTTTAAGTGTTTGTTTCTTTTCATGGACATTATGGACAACATTTGGATAATTACTTCTAAACTTCATATTATGTTGTTTGTGTCGTCATAATATTTGTGTGACAAAAAATGGCGCGAAATATTAGAGTAGATAGATATTCGATAAGTCTGTTAAAACACAATCCATACCTGAACATGGCTCCCCGTTAACTTTGAACGTGATTCGGTCCATTGCGTCAACGTGCAACCTGAAAATGCTCGATTAGATAGACACCCGACGCCAATTACAATGTATGTAATTCGCACAGCGGATGCAGGGCAATTTCATAGTTATATTTTTTTCTGTTATTTTCATAACCGTTTATGTATGAGTAAGCTAAGAGGTGCGTTTTTTTCTTATTTTTTTATTTAAATTTGTTAATAACGTTGTGATTCTCATAGTAAATAAGATAGTAAATTGCCAGAGCTTCCAAAGAGACACTGTTTTGTTGGCGAAAGGCTTGCATTTGTCTTTTAACATGTCATGACATTGAATCTCTGTATCTATAATGTTCGGTATATCGCTTGTGACACCGCCTGAGTTGCAAGCGTTTATAGACTTCGGTGTCCCCTTTCAATACCGCGGGGCGTACGCTGGTTGTGTAAAATTCCGCGCTGCGATAGGACTTTATAGCCATCAACGGCGATACGGGGCCCTATAATAGAGGAGAGGCCAATTCGTAGAAACTACCTTATTTACGATTTTCGTAGGACCAAAAAGGTTTATACCGACAATTACTATTGTTGGAATCAGAATGGTCTACTAATTATCAAAATGCATGTTGTCGCTTCCTAAAGTGGAGGAATTTTATACTTATCAAACCGTAATACATGGTGAAATTTTAATTACCAGCCATACTCTGCATGCGTCGCATGACACGGGCAAGGGCAGCATCCGCTCGGTGTACCCCTTACATTTCATTAAAATGTCAAAAGGGCCCCTCTACGTATTGGCTTTGGCTCCGCGCACGCCTCCCAAAGGTCCGGAACACCATTGTTCCGTGATGGGAAAGATGGTGCCGATGGTGGTATAATAATGGTGTGCCGTGGAAAGGTCCGGGAACTTGAAAATATATACAGATCCTCTATTCAATTTATCAGTTTTATTTATTTATTTTTACCACAAAAGATTATGTAATTTACATTGGTTTTACACTACCTATAATTAATTAAAGGCTGGTATGTTTAACTGATCAGATGACATAACTTCAGTGAAACCTCGTCAAGAATAATAATAATTATTAATACAGTATGTTGTCAACTTATTTAATAAATATAAATCTAAAGCCTGACCAGTAATATATGATCATTGTCAAGAGGGTGCTGTTCTTTCTCATGTAGGGTGACAGTTCAGTATAGTATGAAAAAAATAGTTCCAGTGAAATTCCGCAACATGGCGCGTGATCGTGGATTCCTGATTAGACTTTAACCTATTAGTTTTTTCAATAGTCTACCTCTCGAACTATAGCGAGGATGCTCCTTCTTAACATTGTATGTTTGCGTGCATGGTAAGTCTCTGTGGTAAGTCTACATTGTTTACATTATCATTAAATTTAGACATTGTAGTTACATAGGATCGTTACTTATAGTAGAATTTGGATTTGGCACAGGATCATGAGAATTACTAGATGTAATTAATACTCATTATTAGCACTTGAATCTGAGCTTTGACACATTTTTTTTTTTATGAAATAGGAGGTAAACGAGCAGACGGATCACCTGATGGAAAGCGATTTAAATTATTTATTGGACTATACTGACATGACTTGACTAATAATAATAATAATAATCAGGTATGTATATTACGTGCAGTTTACTCCCCTTTCATAATTTTGACATATATTATTCTGACTGGAACCCTTCATTATTATGAAACACTGACTGTGACTGATCATTTTTATTTGTAATTGTTTGACTCAACTGGTTCGACTGAGGCTTTGACAGATTCTGACTAAGACTGTTTGACTGACTGACATTGTGAGACACACGACATTATCACTAGATCTAGACACTGACTTTGACAGACACGAATTAAACAATTTAATATGTTGAGTATTTCTCCTATATTCTGTTCCATCTGAACTTTTGACTAAATAAGATCTAGGAAAATTAATTTTTGACAATTGTCCCTTTTGTCCAAGACTAATAATTAGGGTTTTTCTTAGATTTCTAGACATGAGTAATTCTGACGGTGAGTTTAAGTTTCCTATTATAATAGGTGTAGTCCTATATTGTGGCAAACCTTAGTGAAAATCGGTACCTGCAAAGCACCAAATAAATAAAATACAGCGAATTTGAGTTTTTCATACAAAACTTGTTATTGCTCTATTTCGTTTGTTTTATTTATTTATTCAAATTAGTTACACAGCATTACAGTATTACTACCAAGGCACTGCGAACTACAAAACAAATAAAAATACAAAGATACAATGCCCTACGAGAAAACACAAAAACTTAAGTATTTAAGATTTGGGCGACGACATAACAGCGTGGCTCCGTTGCGTCGTCTGGCTTGGTGTAGAATTCGGCAAGTTGCCCCGTTGTTGATACTAGAGCTATATAAACTAATTACAGACATAGATATACCTCATGTCATTCTATGTGCAAAGTTTTATTGCAATCAGAGACGTAGTTTTAAAATGAGAACGAAACTCCGTTTGTGTAACTTACAATATTAAGTGCCAATCGTAATGACTTGAAGAACCTCGCTAAATTTTAATTGTGTATTTAGAACAACAAACAACGATAAGTAATTAAACATTTTAATGATCATTATTTCGTCATAATCGTTCTCGTCAACCCCGACAGTTACCAATTACACAAAACATTTTATTACGCCCTTAATATCGGGTCGATTAATAACGAACAGCGGGAGCGTCGGCTCCGACACAAAGAGGTATTATTTAAACAGGAGGCATATTCGAAATTTATAAATAACATAATTTTGATATAATAATACGTAAAAATAGGTATCTCACCCGACCGAGCTGAATGTGCCGGCAAAAGCAGCTATCAATATAACCTGACATATAAAATCAAAAATAAAATTATATTTTTAAAGTTTGAATTTACCTCCAGCGCCTAACACTAGATGTCGATGAACACACAGGTCGAAACAACAACCGTCTTCGATGTAATAAAGAAAAAAAAAATTACAGTACATATGGTCCTACTTTCTCGCACTTTTCGTGCATATGTCGAAAGTTTAAAGGGCCATATGTACTGTAAAACGTTGTACGATACACGTGCGAATAGGTAATTCGCAACTCCTGTCGATTTAAAACACTCCCTGCGGTCGTGTTTTAATTTATCGCCACTCGTTTCGAATTCCCTCTTTTCCGCACTTGTATCGTAAATAACTATTTTTGACAACTCTAAACGGGGTGAACCAAATAATTAAGTTGATATAAAATATAAATGTAAATAAATACGCGTCTGCACTCATTACTAAAAGTAACTTTTTACGACTTTTAAGACCCTGATATCGCAAAAACTAACGTTCAATTCGACACAATTGTATCGAGACCGAGATTTTATGTGATTTCAGTTGCTGCTATAGTAAAATTTGATAATAGAAATGAGCACGAGTCCGTATATATATATATCTTGTATCACCAAAAAAACGACACCTAGTATAATAAAATAAATAAATAAATCAAACTAATACAACTAGATAGTAACATTATATTATTTTTATTAAATATTGATTTGTAGTTACACTACTACATATATATACATTTTATTATTAGTGTATGACATAGTTCTCAGTTTATAAATCTAAACTAAATTATCTTTAAAAAATGCTGAGCCCTGCAAAAAAAAGGACACCGCCGTACATCTCTATCCCAATGGTATAGTGACAAAACTTTATAAGAAATTATACAGGTGACAATGAGACCTTTCGAAATTAGAATACAAGTATCTTTAATTTCCGAAAAAAAGTTACACATAACATGGCCTTCACACACACACCGGCCAAGTGCGAGTCGGACTCGCGCACCGAGGGTTCCGGACTTTTTAGTATTTGTTGTCATAGCGGCAACAGAAATACATCATCTGTGAACATTTCAACTGTCTAGCTATCACGGTTCATGAGATACAGCCTGGTGACAGACAGACGGACAGACGGACAGCGGAGTCTTAGTAATAGGGTCCGGTTTTTACCCTTAGGGTACGGAACCCTAAAAACGTGTCGACATTATATCTAGATTTTCATGGATGTCAATTATTTTTTGCAACAGCGTGATGCCCCGTATGTCCTGATACGGTTCATAACGTCTATGAAAGTTTTTAAAGAGGAATGCGGTGACGCCGCGACGCCTATACATCAGCACTTTCCTAACTGAATTACGAACTTCTCTGGCTAAAGGTTAATCTAAATTTAAACTGGGCTTAAAATCAATTATCAAAGAGGTATAATAAGATAATAAGATAGAGCGGTATTGTCATAGTAAATTTTGTAACCACAGTAAATTCACTGCCATCTATCGACACACTTTAAAAGTAAGAATGAAGATTTATAAAAATACGATAAAATGTATTTAAATATGGATAACAAAAATATTTTATTTTACATTAATTATTTTTTATGATTTTGACCCATGTTCTTTCACTGATATGCGTTAAAATTGTTAAATAACAAACGAAACCGTCAGCGCCCTCTATACGAAAGTAAGCCAAAGGTAGTGGCGCCATCTGATCGAGAATCAAATTTTCGTGATTTTCTAGGCACGTTTTTTTCTTAGACTGTATCCATCTATTACGGAGTTATATCTATCTTTGCAATTATTAAAGAAGTTTCAAGTTCAAACTTTAAAAGCTTAATTAAATTGTAAAGTTTATGTTGACGACCTGTCTGGCCTAGTGGCTAGTGACCCTGCCTATGAAGCCTATGGTCCCTGGTTCAAATCCTGATAAGGGCATTTATTCGTGTGATGAGCACGGATATTTGTTCCTGAGCAATAAGGTTTTCTATGTATTTGTGTATCATCATTCGCTTGCCCTTGTCCCATTCACTTGGGGTCGGCGCAGCATGTCTTTTTCTTCCATACCTCTCTGTCACCCGTCATCTCATCATTCACTTATATAGTACTTATATATGTATATCTTTGTGTAAGAACCAACAACGCAAGCCTCAGGTAATGAGCTTACTGTGGGACTTAGTCAATTTGTGTGAATGTCCTATGATATTCTTTTTTTTTTTAAACTACAGATCTACAAAAAATAATTATAATTAAACTTCATTACAATCTTTCAGCCCTAAGGGCAAAATTAATTGATCCTCGTTAAACATGACAACCGCAGCTGTCATTCCTTAGAGAACTGTCAAGCAAATTATAACATTGACATACCGCCAGGAACCCGATTCAAATTCAACTGGTAAGGCACCGTACGTTTTTGATCTTATTTTGATACGACCAGAGGGAAGTATACGTACTCGTCCATACAAAAAGAGAAAACGTTTTTCCACTTCTAAATATTTTCCATTCTCCATGATTTTTTAGTACGTTATTGACACAATGAGACCGAAAAGGAGATGCCGGGACGACTTGGACGCATTCTACCACAAATGGTGGGGAAATGCCGATGACAGGGCCGAGTGGAGAAAACGAGGGGAGGGCTTTGCCCAGCAGTGGGACACCAAAATAGGCTAAGAAAACAAAATTGACAATGAAAAACTGGGTTTATTTCCTTTTTCCAAAATTTGCAATACAATTTTTTTTTAAGCGAAACTTATAAGCCTAGAATATATATATTATGCTGAAGCGATCGTTATCAAAATCAAACCGGTTACTCCCAAAAAGGAAATTTCATAGAAAAAGTAGGTACCGTTATTTCGCAAAGCTATATTCTTCCCTCTTAAAGTCACTCGCTAATTGGTGCGAGCGAAATGAAGTGAACGTTCAATCACAAAAACGACGCCCTAATAAATATTCATCTCGATTGTTCAAATATAAATGAAACCCTTTGAGAAAACTGCACAGTGTTTTCGACGTCAATAGATAACTGAGAACAAAAAACCGCCTAAGTTCGAGTCGGACTCGCACACGAAGGATTCCGTACCATTACGCAAAAAAACGGCAAAAAAATCCAATTTGTTGTACTTAAATATTTATTTTATTCTGTTTTTAGTATTTGTTCTTATAAAGGCAACAGAAATACATCATCTGTGAAAATGTCAACTGTCATTTTGTTTTTTTTTTTTTTTTTTTTTTTTTTCTTTTTAATTGTTTTTTTTACCCTTTGGGTACGGAACCATAAAAACGGACAAACAAGAAAAAACAGTAGTTTGTAGTTTTACCGGTTGATCCCCACGAGGTTTCTAACAAATTCACTCTCATTAATAACTTGAGCTGCTTGATGAGTATAATAAATATAATACTCGCTTAAATACATTACTCGCTTAAATACATTATACATTTAACGTTGCATAAACGTCGATAAAATATAAAGTTATAAATATAGATTTTATTGCTATTTGTATGAGATGCATGTAATTTTACCTAGACTTAAGAAAATTGAGTGCCCTGACAGGGTGTCATGTACCTACCATCCTCAAACTGTAACACCTAATGTATTATGAACATGACTGCAATACAATAAAGAATAAAGAATAAAGAATAAATACTTTCGTAATAAAATAAACGTCTAAAACAGGAACAGGTAACTCAACTTTAAAAATACGACATATCAACACAAATATTTTATTTTACTATTAGACTTTTACGAGCAAGTAGAGGAAACAACAAAACACATTATTCTGGATTGCAAACAAGTAGGAACAAGAATATGTACAGGTACTACGGTCTCCGTGTATCTGCACAAAAGGAGGCAGTTAGCAACCTGAAAACCTTGTCAGGTTTCATGGAGGAGCATTTTTTGAGGGGTGGTTAGAGTACCTATAGTTTTTCACCCAATAATGGTTGTCGATTTGCGAAAAAAGCCCAGTAAAACTAATCAGCAGTCGCCTGAAATAGATTTGTTAGCCCGGGATGATTGCCTCGTGGAAAATATAAAAACATTATTATATAGCTGTTAAACAAAATATTGACATGTTTTCATATAAAAAGTATAAAAACACAAATTGAATTTTACGTATGTATATTTCTAATAGGATCACTGGCGTATCGTTGGTAAAAACGTATAAATTGAAATTTATTTAATTAAATTTATTAACTTGGATTAAGCGGATCGCGAACACTCTTGTCGGATTTGCGATATCCAATCCATTTTGTTTTCGATATTTAGATTGGGAATTCTGGATAATGTGAAATGAGAAAATAAGCCCGTCCGAGCAAATGGAAAGCTTATTTTTAGAGATCCGCAATTTGCTCTCTGGCCATTTTTTTTTTTTTTGGATAAGTATAGGCCTGATAAAACTAATTTTTACTCTGTAGAGGCCGCCTGCACCCCGCCTGCACCCCTACGCACCTCTACGCAGTCAAGTGTCTACTCGTATAAATTGTATTTACAATTACAAAAAGTACGTATGACTTTTTTGTTTATATCCCTTATGGTTGAGGTCGGATAATACCCAATAAAAACAACTCATTTTATCTCCGAATAGAAAATAAGATCAACATCATCATTAGGGTACATTAAAAGCACATTAAAAGTCTGCCATTACGGCTCCAGCCGCCCTTACCTTTAATGGGGCTTAAAGTGCCTTAAAGCACTAAAATAACAGACTTTAGCCCTTTATTCACTTAAAAGGGTTAAAAGCGTTTCGAGACTGAAAATCTCAACCTACCCACTTACGGTTATAGAATAGCATTTTTTAAAGCGATTTTCAGTTTCAAAGTGCCCGATAAAGTTATTGTTAGCGAACGCTTATAAATGGGGCCGATTTAAACCTTTCCGAAAAATGCCGAAAAGTTTTGATGAGTTATACAAGTTTCAATCGTGGCTGATGTCTTGAATCTAAATTGGAAATGCTGGGTTTGAATCGGTATAATTATGTGCCAAGGTTTTTTCTATGTACCTTACTATTTAATGATGCTGTATATTTGATTTAGATATTTACCTAGAATATTTTAAATTATCAGATTGGTTGGGTGCATACGGCAGCTGTCATCTCAGTACAATTGATAACTTTAAATTTTATTAAGAACGTCTTACAACACAGGTTTTTATCTAGCTCAGAAGTCAGGGACTTCAAAACTTTTCTGTAGCTACCTGATTGCTTTTTGCCAATACAAATATGTACCTATGTATTAATTTTATACTCATTTTTATAATATATTAAACATTCTTTCAATGACGATTGTTTCGTACTCATTAAAAAACTGGTAAGATTACATACATTGAAAATAGGATAATGAAAATTTTAAGCACATATATTTGTGTCAAAATCCTGCCAAATGATGTTTGCTGAAATTGCTTCTGGCGAGCAACTTAACTGCTTATACTTCTACCGCGACTGTGTAGCTTAAGGGGCTACCTGAGGTTTCATCGATTTTTGACAAGTTTTGAATCGTATCTCCTACTTTTGCACTACATATAGAATTATAAGACAAGCGGCTATCGGTTCTTCAATCTTTTATCTCCATTTTTGTCTACCGGATTGTGAAAAAAATTAATACTTATTTATTTATTATTGTTTTAAACATTGTCTAAAAAACCACTTTTTTCGTATCTCGATTGCTGTGAAAGATCTTACTTATACGAAATCTACATATTTGGGTTCGTCTTAGACGTCTCTAAAAATTTGTCTAAGGTTTTAATTTTAAACTAATTAACACAAAAGTTATGGCCAGAAAACCAGTTTTTTTAGCTTAAAATTGTTCAACTTTGATGCCAAATATTTCGAAAACAATGAACTTTGAAGTAAATATGGGATACTATATTTCTAAAATCCGTTGCTGTTAATATGATAAGCTACAAAAAACATTACAAAACTAAGGGATTCAAATCGAAGGTCATTGGGGCATGGGATCCCCTTAATTGTTATTATTGTTATGTTTCGTAATAACGTCATTTTCGCGATTGAGAAATTATTTTCGTAATGACAGACACACATGTCGTGTTACATTCAATTAATTTAAGGTTTATTTCACAGATTTCAGGCAGCCTAGGTATATCCTAGGTCTCTACTTTGCAGTTCTAGCCAACCTTTTATAAAATTAAAATGGCGTCACAACCGTAATTTCTTTTGTACTGACGCCGTCGCGTTCAGGGTGGCCATGACAAAAAATGACAGCGGAATCGTTGGAATAAATGATTTAATCCAGATTTATTGTAGCTGGTAGCATTGATAAGCTGAATAAATGAGAAAGTATTTTTAACCACGGAGGGGTGTCTCATGCGGTTTTAATTTGGTGGCTTTTAAAAAGTATGCAACATATAATTAGAATTATTTTAACTCAACGAAACTTCATTGCATAAAGGTAGGTATTAGGTACACTTATTTAATTGTCCTCACGTTTTGGTCGTGACTAGAGGAAGGAGTATTGTATGCCTGTGGTAAGTAGAGAGAGGGCAATAGAGAGAGAGCTTCAGGAATCAGGCGGTTGTTGTGCGGGTTGTGCATGGGGGGTCCAAGTCCACTGAGAGTTGTTCAGAAGTTGTATTTATAGGACTTGACTTTCGGAACTCCGTAAGCGCGATGTAAAACGTGCTAACGCCATCTGTTACAATCTTGTGGCACGACGTTGTCAGTGACAGAGGAGACGTCACATACCTATGCGATACTAAATATACTTAGGTCCACTTGCACCGTACCACTAACCCGGGGTTAACCGATTAAGAGTCCCCGGTAAGCTCAGGTCTCCATACAAAAGTAGTTACGCTCTCATTTTAAAAGCGAGATATCATAGTTAAAAAAATACAGCGAATTTAAATTAATTCTTAACAAGCAGAAACGTCTGCGATCGATGCTATTAAGCTTAGAATAAATTTAAAACAACAGCTTAACAGCGAATTTAAGTTCTTCATACAAAACTTGTTTTTGCTTTATTTCGTTTGTTTTATAAACTAGACCTATAAAAACTAAATACAGACCTAGATATACCTCATGTCATTGTATATGCAAAGTTTCGTTACAATCCAACACGTAGTTTTAAAATGAGAACGAAACTCCGTTTGTATGGGAAGGTGAAATTCGGCCCAGCTTACCGGGGTCTCTAAACCTGGAGTTATCATGGTTACCAATACCAATACAATTTGACAATGAGTCAGTGGGATGGTGCAAGTGGCGCTTATTTCATTTATTTCATTTCATTTATTTAATGCAAAAACCATGGTTATAAAAGGTGTTACATAGAGATTTGGTACATGGTCACCCTGCAAGGGCGTATACATGTACTTCGCTCGCGCACAGACATGAACCGCAGAAATCAACTGATATTATCTTGATTTTTGTTTTTACCTATATTTCTTTTAATAAATTCCTTGTCACCCTAGCGCGCTGAGCGGGCTGCTCAGACGCAGTTCGTCTTAATTGGCGGCAATACTTGCTTTTAATTAAAAGCTGCTTTGTGAGGCTACCTGCAGCTGCGGAACGGGATGGATTACTAGGAAAGCTAGGTTTTAACTAGTTTTCCTCTTTTAATAATAAGGGGGGGTGGGGTAAGATGAGCACCGGGGTGAGATGAGAACACTTATGGAATCGTCATTATTATTGTCGTCTTACCCTGGGCTAAATAAATTGTGTTATTTTTGCGCCACCTGACCTTAATTGGATTGTCTTGAAAATGATAGAGGGGAGCATTGAGGAAACTAGTAAATAAAACTAGTAAAAAAAAGGAAGGAAATAAAACATACCCTCTCTAATTATGTAACGATTAATAAAGTGCCTTAAGTCGATAATTTTATTCTTAGAAAATGAAGAATAATAATTATTATACTCAGATCGTAATTTAACTCGTGTTCTTTCTTATAGACGTTAGTTTCTTTGCCTTTTATGAAAAATTTAAATGCATTTTTCTTGTAAAACATTGATATAAATACGTCCATAAAGAAAAACATTTGGCTGTCTGGCCCGGACCCCGGACCAGGACTGCGAAACTCCTCGATTCGGGCAAACTCGGCTCCGTTCGGCTCAACATTGCTCCGAGCAATTATTAGGGTTGTCACAACCTGACGTCCCTTTGCGTGCACAACCACAGATAAGATAATGACTTGAATTTTGACAACCCTAAATAGCCGAACGGGATAGTGCCATATATTAGAAAGGGACAGCATGATTCGACCCTGAACCGCTGTCAAACTTCGGTTTTGTAGGAAGTTTCCTTTCTGTACGGTAGTAAAGCCTGACCGGAAATATATGATCAATGTCAAGAGGGCGCTGTTATTCGCATGTATAGGGTGACAGTTCAGTATAGTATGAAACTATTAGTTCCAGTGAAATTCCGCAACATGGCGCGTGATCATATATTCCTGGTCAGGCTTTACTATTATTTATTCTGTACCCGGACGTTGTTTCATTTGGATCTGTCAAAACGGCAAACGTGCATGGCACCTGTCAATCAAGCGAGTTTCGACTTTTGTATAACGCAAACAAAGAGCCCGTCAGTAACCATTCGCCTGAAATGTTTATTTTGTAAAGGATACTAGGTGCCTTTTTGCGATAAAAGAAATAGGTTGGTGAGCCGGAAACGCAGTGAGCTTTGATGTGTTTTAAACCTACAACGCAAAAATAAAACATATTAAAGAATATTAAGTTAAACGTGAATATGTGTGTTTGTCCGTGACATAGTAGATGATATATTTATGGATGGTATAGAAAGGATGCCAATCTCTTATTGCAGAGTTGTTGCAAAAGTGACCGCTTTCAGCTTTAAATAATAGTTCCTAATCTCTCCGGTGGCGGTAGTTAGGCTCTGGGACATGAGTATAACATGAACCAACAAATAACCCGACCAAATTACGTAGGTTGTTTTTGGGTAGTATTTCGGTGTATGGTGGCGCCGCCTAATTACTGTTTTTTGATGGACACTTTTCATACATAGAGATTTGGCTCCTTTATATAGTCTCCATGGATATATTACTTATTCTGTGCCTAGATGTACCTCATGTCATTGTATATATGCAAAGTTTCGTTACAATCCAACACGTGGTTTTAAAATGTGAACGAAACTCCGTTTGTATGGGAAGGTGAAATTCGGGCTTGCCGAGGACTGTCTTTATAAAAGTA
Source organism: Cydia strobilella (assembly GCF_947568885.1). NCBI lineage: Eukaryota > Metazoa > Arthropoda > Insecta > Lepidoptera > Tortricidae > Cydia > Cydia strobilella. The sequence goes on along the minus strand of NC_086044.1, from coordinate 4,508,261 downwards.
AAAAATTACAATATTATATCGCTATCGGGCAATTAAATTAAGAAAATCTGGCATATCCTATCTGTTTGCAATTTTTTTATTATTATATAGGAGGCAAACGAGCAAACGAATCGCCTAATGGTAAGCGATTACCGTCACCCATGGACACCTGCAACATCAGAGGGGTTGTAAATGCGTTGCTGGCATTTAAGATGAGCCTATCATATCAAATACTAGCGACCCGCCCCGGCTTACACAAAACCTTAACAAATTATACACCTAAACCTTCCTCAAGAATTCAATATTCACTCTATTGATAGGTGAAAATCCGTTCACTAGTTTTATGAGTTTATCGCGAACATACATACATGCATACAGACAGACAAACGCGGCGGAGGTTTTATAAGGTGTAGTGATATCCCCTTAATTATTAATTGTGCCATTTTCAACCAAAAGGGTACTTATTGTCGGTTGTCAATAAGACGCTATTTCCATAAAGCTTCAATTTGGAATCAACCTTATCGACAAGCGACAATGTAGTACCTTTTAGTTGAAAACGTCACAATTGTATATAGTTCAGGTAAGAACTATTCATTAGTTTCCCAATATACTTGTTATATATGTTATACATTATATATTATACACGGTGGCAAAAAAATAAGTGCATTCCCGTTGCCAGGGAGGTTTCGGGATTATACTGAACAACTTTTACTATGAAACCAACCACGAAATCACGAAAAAAAATTGCCTGTTTCATACCTGGTCTTTCAGGCTGGTCCATTTTCTACGGGAGGGTAAATTTTTTTTTTTTGCGATTTCGTGGTTGGTCCCATAGTAAAAGTTGCTCAGTATAATCCGAAAACCTCCCTGGCAACGGGAATGCACTTATTTTTTAGCCACCCTGCATATTACTTTACGGTCCTTACGCTCCTCTATCTACTCTCCGTAACGGCCGTAACTAAACATTAACAAGTAGACATAAACAGAAACCTTCGATGAAAGCCTTTATTTTAATCATCGCAAAGATGAGACCTGGAGGCCCATTCTGCTTTAAGGTGCAGTAGGTTCAGAAAACGGAGTTTAAAGTCGTAGAGCTTTTTTGGATCACAACACGGCTGCCATACATTTAATTATAGTCTGATTTGTAATTAGATTCCAAAAAACTAACCTCACTCAGATCCTTTTTCTTTCGTAATAATGGAAAATATTTAAAGAAGTTAACTCAAATTTCCCTTTTGCATACTCTAGCATTTAAAATAAATATAGATGTATCCTTTTAGCTTTGTTTAGTTTCTTAAAACATACGGAAAAGAGAAAAAGTGAGGTTAGTTTTTGGAATCTAATTACAAATGAGAGTATACGCTGCGTCTTACGTAAAAGCGAAAAACCCGCGAACGCGAAGCGAAGCGGCGCGGCGGGCCCACGGCGTTCGCGTTCGCAACGAGATCGCCCACGTAGGACACTTCTATAGGTATCAAAGGACTGGTTTACCCCGCGCCGCATCGCTTCGCTTCGTTTTCGCGTGTTGTTCGCCTACGTTAGTACGCTGCGTTAGCAATCTTGAGACCTTTCTCGAGGAAGGGTATTGATTCGAATTCTGAGTTTTTCAGTTTTTCAAAATCACGAACATAGATCTATAATGCAGTTTAAAAAATTGTTACAAATTATGCACAAAAGCTAAAAATATGAAAATTGCTTTTAAAAATCGTAAACGTAGCGAACTTTTTTTATTTATTTAAGCGTATAAAAAATTAAAATTAAAAAATATGATATCCACGCTCCCGCGGGCATGCTCTTCCATCTCGCCTACGCTTACGCTGTGAGAGCGAGAGAAGAACACGAACTTACTGGGCCTTAACTATTTGGTAAGGTATTGATCTTATTTTGATACGACCTCAACGAGTCAGCGTCCGTCGCTGCACCAACCAACGTGAGCCCGTCATCAGGCCTCACGAAATGCAATCAGGTTTCGTCTCATAAGGCATCTCGCTCGCACTTTTGGTGCGCGTGAGATGTCTGATGAATTGATGATATGACTCAGGATAGTGTTAAAACGATATCAAAACCTTATCAAATTATTAGGACGGAATCGGCTTCCTGCCTTATTAAAACCGCTCTCATTACTACGGAACTAAAGGTGACTTCTAAAACACAGCTACAAATAAAAATAGCTCAGTACCGACTTACCTATGACGGTGGTGAAAATTGAAACTAAAATGTGGTATTCCTATTGCTTCACAACTCGAACGCTTTCAGTGAAAATTGAAACTAAAATGTGGTATTCCTATTGCTTCACAACTCGAACGCTTTCACAAACCAGTATAAGTCCGAGTTGGTAAAAACTGTCGTCAATTTATTTAGTACGACTTATAAATTCACTACGAAGTGAATGGTGAATAAAATTTCAACCTGTATTTTCTTCATTCGCCCGCGCCTGGCAAGCAATTATAATACCACTCCGTCGCTTGCAGCGCCGCTGTATCTGTCTCAGTGAAGTTGGTGGCGCCATACAAAGAAACAAAAGACGGGAGTTTTCATACTTCGATGGATGCCCGTTGCGTGTGTTGGGAGAAAAATGAGACGTTCGAATTTTGAAAGCTGCTTTCTTTCTAGAGATAGTTTTTTCCCCGACTTTTTACGGAAAGGGTTATTAAAGCCGTATATGGGTCCTGTAGGTATGTGTGGCCGTTTGTGTCGAGTGTTTTACGGAAGCATCGAAAGTAAACTCATATCCAGAATGGGAAAAGTAAGTTTACTTAGTGGATATATCCAGTATTTCATCATATTACTGCGTTCTCGCTTCTCGCATAAATCTTACCGCTCCGGGGTACATATGCGGTAACTCTGGTTGCCAAAATTTGATGTTTGACAATTCAGTGACCACAAACAACTCTTCCAACTCTTTGCCTAAATATAATCAATTCTCAAATAGGGTAAACCGAGGCAATCGGATCCACGGAGTAGGATGGAGATGGCAAGTGGGCGTTCCCGTCTATCCGACAGATAGTAGCGACCGACTTACTTTATGCACAGACTATGCTCAGTTGTTGTGTAAACTTCATGCTCGAATGACATTCACGTCGTACGTACGCTCGTCTAACAAAAATTGATAATTAAATTTAAAATGCCGTATTGTGCAGTATTAAGCTGCAGAAATCACAGCGGTTTAAAAAATCTTTCACGTGGAGGTATTTCCTATCACCGGTGGTTATTTATTTAAATATAATCCGATAAATACGAAAAATCTGTTTATTTTGCATTGTTTACGAATGTTCGTTAAGTAAATGTATATTTTATCAGTTAGAACTTAGAGTTCACAATCCTTTGTCACTATTCTTTACGTTTATCTGGAATATTCGCTATCCTAAATGTCAAATAACTTCGCTACTCAGATGCTGCGCAATGTCGATATTTATATCGATAAAGTTAAAGTTACGATATTTCAAGTTTGATGTTTGGTTCGGTAATAAATTATTATTTTAGACACGTTTCTAATTATTATTTGGGATAATCAATGTCTAAGTAAATATGGCAGCTCTGGTCATCAAGCACTAAGTCGGGGTCATTTCATGGCAACCTTTCAAACCTTCGTATTCCTTTACATACGTTTTTGGTTTTTACACCCATCATATTTTCATCGTTAAAATAATTAGACTAGGTACTTAATGTACTTATGCGTACAATGCATGCAATGTGCCATGAATAAACGATTTATATTTTCTATTTCTTTATTATTAATTATTGTAGGTTCCCACAAGATGCCGATATTAAAAATAAATGGATCAATGCTACTGGGCAAGAAAATTAGTTTCCGCAAAAATATAGCACCATTTGCTCGGAGCATTTCTTAGAGAAATATTTCCGGGGATAAAATTGCCATACATCTCATCTAGCGTCCACACGCCTAAAACTTAGTTACTAATTTAGTAATTATAAGTGACATTCGGGCTCACTAAATTAATAAAAAGTGTTCCATACCACGCAAACTAGCGTCAAATATTGGAATTTTGCCGCCCCCCTTCCTGATTTGATAGGTCACAATCTTACAATAAAATCAAGTGGGATCGATGAGCCAGTTTCATGTATGCTTTCACACCATACAATTAATTTGACAATTTAATCAGGTTGTCCCGTCTAGATTGGCCTTAAATGCTGCTACAAGTAAATATATTGTTAAAGACCTATGTAAGTAATTGCAGATTTGTTATTACAAAATAACAGCAATACTGAGTTAATAGACCTTTAAAGAACTATGATTTTATCTGTTTGACTTTAAGATATATTTAATGTTCACATTAACAACCTAGTTGGTCAATTAATAAGAAACAAATTTCTAGTTAGATATTTGTTGTACTGTATTACATATTTTTTTCATACAATCACGATTATCACTACCTATATTATAATCATAAATAAAGTATCATCTAAATGTGTTAAAACATACGGTAATAAAATATCAATACCTAACTGAACACACAAATATCGATAAAACACTCCGATTACACTGTCCCCTCCCTATATCGAATGGAACGAAGTTCCAACGGTTAGCTACTCGCAGGCGTGTAGAGATCTCGAAAACACCAGTGTAACGTGACCGTGAGATCCGTAACAAACCATGCGTAATTAGACCTTACTTATACTGGTTTTTTAGCCCTTTTCTCGGCTGTAATAAGTAAGTGATTTTAAAACTATATAAAATAACGCCATCTGGTGTTGAGTAGTTGTATTAGGTGAACGTTGAGCGAGCTTTTGTGAGATGAATGAGATAATGAAAGAGTCGTATGTCATATAGCTTTGACATTATATTTTAAACCGTCACTCATGTAGCCTACAGTTGATATTCGTTCGAGAAATGTCCACCGGTAATAACCTTTTGGTATGGAAAGTTGGTACGAATCAGAGCAATTTTGTAAGTGTGTGACGTATTTTAACGTGGCTATGAATGTGTGAGTTTAGCGACACTGGTTTTCATACTAAATAGGAGTCATTTCACATCCACTAGTTTATTAATTCGTGATCGGATCACAGGGCGAATCGGATCACGATGCAAAATTCGTTAATACTTCAAATATTCTATCGATATGAGCACAATAAAAATTGCACCGCACGTCTCTTCTCTTAGCCTGCGACGCCAGTCATAAGAAATATTTTAAATATCAATAGATTTTTGTGTCTGACCTGAGTCCCCCTGTGATTCGATTCGCCTCAGTTAACTCAGTCCAGGGCGGACACGCTATACATGAAAAATCACTTGCGTTTCTATGTGTGAACGGTACGTCTGTGCACGCGGCATGCGTCATTGTGTGAGTAAGTTGCTTAAAAATAGTACTGAACGGCTGGCAAACGGCCGTCAATCTGCTGTCGCGGGGCGAGGTAATTCTAATCGGGGCGGGGCGGTGCGTGGCCGTTCTGTATGATAATACTATTACTTATTCTGTGGCTCAGTCTACTATCGTGTGTAAGGTATTCCTTTAGTCAATCCTATGCTGGAAGTCTTCAGTCAGTCCCATGCTGTCTATTCAATTTTGATACAACTTGAATAGACGAAGTGGTTCATTTGCCCCGCACTGTATTCAGATTGCATACGACTTTGCCGCTTGTTGAATTGAGGTGGAAGGTATTCAGGCTGAGATCGCACCTGCATTCTAAACACGATGTCTTCTATCAGATATTCGAATTATACATATTGATCTCTATTTGATTCATTTTGACGTCACTTGCAGGTGCGTCTCGCTCGCAATATCCGTACGAGCTAGATGCTCAAGATATTAATAAAACTAATAAGTTAATAACATAAATCTATAATAATATAAAGTTAAAAACTACCGACTAAATTATATTAGTGCCATCTATGCCCTAAACCTGTTTGAATCACCAATAAATAGTGTGAGTAGGTAACTTTCCCAAAAAAATTTAACCGATTATGGGGCACAATTTATACTGCAGGGCAAAAATTATCACCTTAAAACATGGATTCGAGTCCGACACCTTTGAAATCTTGAAGTCGGTTAAAAAAGGAGAGAAGAAATGAATCAGAAAACTAGGCTTTCTAGCCCTTAACTGTGGGTATGTCCATAGGAGAGACTTGTACCTGATTCCTGTATCTAAAAATGTGATCAAATTAAGATCAGTTTGTGAAGTTCGAATGCCGCCCTCGGTGTTGCAGTAAATTCGACTTTCAAAGGAATTCGCGCTACGTCTGTTCTGTAGGTGCATTAATTAATATTCTGTCTGTCTGCTTATTTAGTGGAATGCGAAATAAATTGCGTTTCCATAATTTAATGAGAAATTGTTATATCGTAGAAATTCAGTGCACTTAAGGGTCCCCGACAAGCTCGGTTCTCCACACAAACGTAGTTCCGCTCTCATTTTAAAACAACTAGCTAGATTGCCCTGAAACTTTGTACTTACAATAGGATATCTAGTTCTGTAATTAGTTTATGTAGCTTCAGATGTTCAGATACCATAGTTAAAAAAAATACAGCGAATTTAAGTTTTTCATACAAAACTTGTTTTTGCTCTATTTCATTTGTTTTATAAACTGGAGCTATATAAACTAATTACAGTCCTAGATGACATTGTATGTCCAAAGTTTCATTACAATCCAACACGTATGGGAAGGTGAAATTCGGCCGAGCTTGCTGGGGACTCTTAATTATTTTTTTGTCTGGTCAAAAAGGCCGCAGTTCATCACAATCATCAATATCACAAATAACAATCATATAGGTAGATAAATGCATTTCTTTTTTGAGATTTAGTTCGTCAACATACATCAATGTCTTATTGGTATGTATCCTCCCGCATGATTGTCTATGTTGATTCGATGAGACTAAGAATGTCATGTGTCGGAAAATATATTCTTTGTCCTAACTAGAATCTAGAGTTTTATTCATGTTTATTTACGGATAATTTTCATACATTTCACTTATATCTTTAAACGAGCAATTCCTCTATGATATATTTATATATTTCGGGGATCTCGGAAACGGTTAGAGCCGAGCCGTTTTTGGAGTTTTTTAATGTTTTCCGAGATATGTTTTATATGTCTCCCATGCAGATATTGTGTAATATACTATAACAAAGGAATGTTAATTAAAAAGAGGCATGCAGCTTGAAACAAAACATAATAATTTTAAATGTATTTAATAAAAAGACATAACTACCTATACATTGTTTGCACGTGTAAAATTACACGAGAATACATTACATTTAAATTGAACATTAACTAAATGCTTTAAATATATTAATAACGGGTCACTCACGTGTTTTAAGTCGAAAACGCTCGACATATTTCACTCCGTACCGAGGAGCGTCATCAGGAGCTTGCGTCGACGGTGACGGACCGGCGCAGACTGTAATATGTCTGTGTCTCACGGAAGTTTTGTTATTAAAACTAAATGCTTTAACTGAAGTAAACCATTGTAGCGGAGTAAACAATTTTGCCAGAGTTAGACCAATATAAATATGCAGCGAATTTGATAGCCCACTATGCAAATGTTATTTTAAACGTCAAACTTCTATGAAATTATGACGTTTATATAACCCTTGCACAGTCTGCGCTGTCAAAATCGTTGCAGAGTTATCTTGGTCTAACTATTATGTTTTGCTGTTCTATAGAACAATTAAGAATTAAACGCGATTTTAGAATTTTTCCCATTAGAAATATTCAATCTGACCTTATTTTCAGCCCATATAGTAGTAATTCATAAAAAAAAACGTTAAAAATCGGCCAAGTGCGAGTCGGACTCGCGCACCGAGGGTTCCGTACTTTTTAGTATTTGTTGTTATAGCGGCAACAGAAATACATCATGTGTGAAAATTTCAACTGTCTAGCTATCACGGCTGATGAGATACAGCCTGGTGACAGACAGACAGACAGACAGACGGACAGCGGAGTCTTAATAATAGGGTCCCGTTTTACCCTTTGGGTACGGAACCCTAAAAACAGTACTATTATAAAAATATTCATATTCTAAATATTCTAGGCAACACTTCATTTAATCTAATGTTAGATTATACGCCATGAAATGCTTGTTAGCAGTATACGATTGCATTTTTGCCCCCGTCTATCACCCATCACCCGTCACCTCACCGTGCACAAAGCCGCAGCCTCCCTTGTGATGCAAATGTCGAGATGGAACACTGCTCAGCCGGCGGCGGCTGCGGCTGAGCCAGGTATTGGAAATGCTGACATTATATTACACGTATCCTTCTGTTTGTGTTCTTGAGACAATATTTTGTGGGTGACATTCAATTTGAATTTAAACTTTGGACTGTAACCTACTCTACGACAGAGTTGTTTAAGTCACCGGCAAGCACCGAATTTCGCCTTCACGTACAAACGGAGTTTCGTTCTCATTTTAAAACTACGTGTTGGATTGTAATATAACGTTGCACAGACAATGACATGAGGTATATCTAGGTCTGTAATTAGTTTATAAAACAAACGAAACAGAGCAAAAGCAAGTTTTGTATGAAAAACTTACATTCGCTGTATTTTTTTAACTATTGTATCTGAACCTACATAAACTAATTACAGACCTAGATATACCTTATCCTATTGTAAGTACAAAGATTCAGAGCAATCTAGCCAACTACGTTTGTATGGAGAACCGAGCTTGCCGGGGCCTCTTAACTTCCTTCACTACACCGATTTCACATACTGATGCATTTAGTATTTAGCAGCTGATTAAATTTAAAAGCGCTTTTACTAATTTCCAAGACGTAGAAACCAGGTTAACGAGTTGCCGACAGAAATTAATTCAGAGCGAGATGCAGCACTGATTAAGTTGGCATAGTGCATAATTGTAATACATATTATGTAGTTTGAGTTTGTATATTCTTGAGGGTAGTTTAGCAGCGTTGGACGATTTGTATGTGATTTTTCCAGCTTCCAGACTACTTATTATAGAAAGGGTTTTTTTATTACGTTAGTGTATATTATGTAATATTTTTTTAAATGTATCAGTGTCGAAAATAAAGCTAGTTGTACCCTCTGGTTGTACAGTCAGCTGCAGAGAAAAGGTACCCCACGTCCATACTAATTTACAGAACTTTGTATGCAGGGGGGGTGCCTTTTCTCTGCAGCTGACTTTACCTACTGGGAATTTTAAAAATCACAATCAAACGAAATATTTTGTTGACAAAACAAACGAAAAAAAGTGAAATAAAAAAAAATGATTGAAAAATCTGAACCTATCTGACAAATAATTTAAGGTGCGTTGGGGTAAGAAGGAATGGTTTTTGATGAAGTGATTAGTGTTGCATTGGAACGAGCGTAAAACAAAATATAAAAACGCTTGTGTTGAATAATTGTACATTGGGGGTAAGAACAAATAATAGACTTTCCCGAATCCATCGATAACACTCTGGTGATACGGTACCAATGGCCATAAATATGTTTTCCCTTCACGTGGGGTTTGATTACTGAGCGACGGGGTACAACTAAATGGCAGTTTAAACAATGTTGCCAACAATAAAATTATTACACGCCATTCGGAATTATGGAGGACTTTTTATCTTATCCCTGTTTTCAACTTACCCCAACGCACTTACATACACATATATACAATCTAATCAACATACATAGAAACGTATTGACTGGCATATACCTAAATGTATTATTAATATAATAATTGTTCTGTTCTTCTAACTGTAAATAATTTTTGAATATGACGATGTACAATTACTACAAATAAAATATATTATATTCTATTCTATATAAAAGCTACCAAATGAAGTGGCACCGAATGATAAATCCATACTTTTCTCACTATGTACTCCATCAATTTCTCATTCGTTCCATTCGCCTCTTCTCAAAAGTCAAAACACGTGGCCCGTACTAGATAACTCTAGACCTCGCATTTCACCCATGTTCGTAATTCCCAATACCAGCACAATGACACTAGTCACTAGTCCTCTATTTATCGCACTTAACTTAACATAATTTTACATAATCCCACTCTTGACATATTCTCACAATCAGAACCGAAATTCCTAGCCACAGCAGCCCCCTACCTAGAATCAATATCCACGTGATAAGCATATTATCTTGGTTTTAAGTACATATATGTTTATAACCCATAACTTGCATGTTTGGTTTAACTGTAAATGTAAAGTTAGTTAATAAAAAATAAATAAATAAAACTTGTATTTAAGTACGATACGCGGTTCTATCCCTGTCCGTTAATAACCGGCGGTGTGGTCTGATGATGAATGTGTTTCTCAATATCGCGCCTGTCTCGCTGTAATGGCCACCCGATGCCATATTGAACTGCAAATATGTCCAGTTTTTATTCGGACGTGTGGACGCAATAACGCGCAGTGTAGCAGAAAATAGGAATTTAAGAGTCTATTTAAGCTGCAGTTCTTGTTGAGTATACTCAAGAGCAATGAAAATAAGAAGATCACTTTGTTTGGAATGTTCAGTTATTTGGTTGCTTTGCTTTTGAATGTAATAACAAGATGGCGCTACGTAAACAGAACAATTTATAGGACATTTAAGTCTGCAAATATAATGGAATACATTGTCAGAATCTTTCGGGTTCCTCGTGAGCTCGTTGTAGAATTACAGATTAATCAATATCAAATCAAATTTAGATTTTTAGGTTGGAATGCCGCTCTAGCATTTTGTATACTCGGTATCCTGCTCGGCTCTCAGTTATTCCGTTAGTTAACATTTAAGATTGAATTCAAATTAGATGTATTTGCTATGCAAGTATGCACTATGCATTCTACCTGCCGTTCCCTGAATAAATTCAACATTGCGAATATACGGTGGGAGTGACTTAAATAGGACAAGTAAGAAAAATAAAATAAAGAAGATCTTACAAGGGAACTGATTGAATTATTTTATTACCTAAATATTAAGTAATGTTTTAATTTGTGTTTTTTAGTAGTCATATGGCTATTAGGTATAAAGGTAAACGGGTTTCCGTGGCAGATTTCTGAATTCAAAATAACTTTCGAACCCGAAGTGTGAGGAAGACGCAGGTTTTCGTGAGTGTTCCGGATTAATTAGTGACAATGTATTGGGCCAGCAGAGCAGCGTGCATTATATATACTTTTACTATGGAGGCGTAGCGTATCTAACCAAGGGCTTTTCACTTAGTACCGCACGGTGTAAGTTTTTCGCATTTTCGGAATATGCGGAAAAAGACGGAGGAGTGCTTAAACAGTAAAGGTCATTTATAAAATGGAATTTGTGACGACGCACAGTTCATATCACCCACCGTAGCAAATTGTTAAAATCATACCCTGAAAGGTATGAGAAACATTAGTTATCAGACAGTTACATTATTATTTACAACGACGGGACTTAATCGCGTAAAATAAGTTTTAAATTTACCTCCGACGTTTCGAGGACGGCGTTGTCCCCGTGGTCTCGGAGAAGACTGGCTAAAGTTGACATCAACATCTTCTAGGCGCGCGAGTTTAATAGTAATAATGAGTAAAAATCGTGAAAGTTTAAATCAGTGTTTAGACAGTATACAGCTGTCAAAAGTGGTCAAATAGTATAAAACAAGATAAAGATAAAAGACAAGTAGGTAGGTAAGGTACTTAGTCGCGACGATCAAAAAACAACAACAAGAAAAGAAATCATTAAGTGTGCATCACGTAATGGACCCAATTCAGCAAAATGCTAGCAATAAAGATTATAAATGTTTGTGTCGTCTACATCTGGACTAATCACTCACCTTTGTTTTACTTAAAGTAAGTAGCTATAACAAAACGTGTAGTGCTTTCTGTGTGGGTGTTTGTGCTGTCCTCTGTCCTCAGTGCAGACATGAAAATACTTGACCTTTTTTTTTAATACTACGTCGGTGGCAAACAAGCATACGGCCCGCCTGATGTTAAGCAGTCTCCATAGCCTATGTACGCCTGCAACTCCAGAGGAGTTACATGCGCGTTGCCGACCCTAACACTCCTCTCCCTCGAGCTCTGACCACCTTACTCACCGGCAGGAACACAACACTATTAGTAGGGTCTAGTGTTATTTGGCTGCGGTTTTCCGTAAGGTGGAGGTACCTCCCCAGTTGGGCTCTGCTCTAGATCTGGAATGACATCCGCTGTCCTGTGCCCTACCACACAAAGCGAGATGTCATTCACAGTGCCCATACCTCTCTTTTGGACGTAGTTTAAGGACATACCCGGGTCCAAAAGGACATACCCGGGTCCACATTGGCAAATTTGTGCCAACTTGTTTGGCCAGACCGCCATTACATAAAAGAAGAAGAAGACAGCGCTGGTCGTCCATATGGCCCATTCGGTGATGCCACGACAGATAACACATAAAGATACATATTAGTATGAAGATGTCATTCCATGAAAGTACATTTTTCGCATCCCGTACGTTGTTAGCGTTTGTATTTCGCCCCACCGAGTAGGTATTTTGCACAAAGCCATCTTAGGGCCTACCGCGAACCACGTTCGACGTGTTGCCTCCCTGTCACACTTACGTATGAAATTACAAGTGCGACAGAGAGGCAAAACATCGAACTTAGTTCGCGGTAGGCCATCTGACACTTCTATAATTTTAAAAGTAACTATAGGTATAAATATAACCTAGGGACGTGCATGCCAAGTTTCACGCTTTCTTGCAAATGCTTTTTGCTACTCTTTGAGCAAAAAGTTGGACTATTATCTTAATAACAACACAACAACAAAAGAGTACCTAAGTTACACACACGCTAGCGAATATGTCAGTGTCAAACTGCTTTCTGCAAGAAAGCATGAAACTTGTCATGCACGTACCTAGGTTATACTTAAACTATGGATGGTATAGAAAGGATGCCAATCTCTTATGGCAGAATTGTTGCAAAAGTGACCGCTTTCAGCTTTAAATAATAGTTTCTAATCTCTCCGGTGGCGCTAGTTAGGCTCTGGGACATGAGTATAACATGAACCATATTAGGCAACAAATAACCCGACCAAATTACGTAGGTTGTTTTTGGTAGTATTTCGGTGTATGGTGGCGCCGCCTAATTACTGTTTTTTGATGGACACTTTTCGTACATAGAGATTTGGCTCCTTTATATAGTCTCCATGATTCGCAAAAATCGCCAGACTTTTTTGTACACACACGTGACGTTACAGACGTGGCAGCTCCGTTTGGTTATAATCCTTTTAGAGCACTAAAGGTATTTATGCCAAGTTTCACGCTTTCTTGCAGATGCATTTGCTATACTTTTTGAGCAAAAAAGTTGGACTATTATCATAATAATAATAAAAAAACACAACGAAGAATGGACCGCAAGAACAGCTCCTTAGTTATAGTTTTAATTAACTTCCCTGTAGTGCTAAACTTTTCCATCAAAGCGTAATTAAACTGTATTGGAACTTTGCTCATTCAAAACTAATTATTAAAGTGCCTGATAGGCGCTGTGATGATAAATCCTTTATACCAGAGAATACAGTCGCGAAGTATTAGCAAAGATAGATATAACTCCGTAATAGATGGATACAGTCTAACGAAAAAACGTGCCTCGAAAATCAAGAAAATTTGATTCTCGTTCAGAGGGCGCTACTAGCTTTGGCCTACTGTCGTATAGATGGCGTTGACGGTTTCGTTTGTTATTTAACAATTTTAACGCATATCAGTAAAAGAACATAGGTCAAAATCATATAAAATAATTAATGCAAATAAAAAAATACATTTATCCATATATAAATACATTTTATCGTATTTTTATAAATGTTCATTTTTAGTTTTAAAGTGTGTCGATAGATGGCAGTGAATTTACAGTGGTTACAAAATTTTATCCTCTTTGGTATTAACTGAAAGAAAAGTAATTTTAGCTGTGGAAATAGGGTGTATCACTGCAGACACTGCAATGTTCTGCCACCAGAGTGTAGTAATAGCCCCTTTAGTAAACCATAGAGCAACTTATACATACTGTGCCTTTAACAGTTTTTTGACAAGTTTTCAGAGACAATAAAATATGACATGATGCATCAAGGCGGTTTGTTTGCAGGGGACATACCGGGAAACGCGAATCCGAAATTTCGCAATCTGCTTCTTTATCGCTCGAATATGCAAGAGTGACAAAGATGTTAGATAACGAAATGAACACTAACACTAAATTAAATGAACACTAAATTCAATTTCTTGTTTCGCGATAGGCCTCAGATTGTGATAGCAACAGGCGGGTCGATGTACGAAAATCTATATGAAACAACAACAACAAAATAGTTATTTACGATACAAGTGCGGAAAAGAGGAAATTCGAAACGAGTGGCGATAAATTAAAACACGACCGCAGGGTGTTTTAAATCGACACGAGTTGCGAATTACCTATTCGCACGTGTATCGTACAACGTTTTACAGTAGATATGGCCCTTTAAACTTTCGACATATGCACGAAAAGTGCTCTTTACGCACTAGTGCGAGAAAGTATCACCATATGTACTGTAAAGTAAGTTATTCACGCTAGCGTTTATGTCATTGTCAGTGCCAAACTGGTGGTAGCCATGCAGAACGGGCACATATAAAGCGAGTACTCATTTGGAACTAAAGTAATTACTAATTAACCTCTCGCTGCTGACTGATTTAAATTATCTGCACATTAGCAAAATTCATCAAATTAAACGCATTAGTGAATTTCCATTTCCGTAGGTTCCGCATCCGTGATTTTTGTTGGATTGCTGAACCGATAACTACAAGGGCAAAAGGTTCAAAAACAGCTGCAACAGCCGGAACACTAGAGGATGATTTCGTAGACCGCGCGCAGAACCAAGCACCTCGCAAAAACTCAAACTAGAATAGAAATAAAGGGACCCACTCTGTTGTTCGGAACTGTCAAATTTTTGTTCTAACTGACAGGCCGATATCGTCCGGCGGACTAATAGTCAGTGGGCCCCTTAAGACTAAAATATTAAATAAAAAAACCGGCCAAGTGCGAGTCAGACTGGGGCACGAAGGGTTCCGTAATCACGTTTGTTGTATGGGAGCCCCACTTAAATATTTATTTTATCCTGTTTTTAGCATTTCTTGTTATAGCGGCAACCGAAATACATCATCTGTGAAAATATCAATTGTCTAGCTATCACGGTTCATGAGATACAGCCTGGTGACAGACGGAGAGAGACAGCGGATTAGTAATAGGGTCCCGTTTTTACCCTTTGGATACAGAACCCTAAAAACACAAACATACAAAAATCTAATATACATTTCATAAACTAAACACTATTTTGGCGACAAAACGGCGTGGCTCCGTTAAATAGTCTGGCCTTGTGTTGTGTCGGATTCAGCAGCTTGCCCCAGAACCTCCAAAACACGATACCTTTCGGCCAGAAGTTGGCGCACTCGATGATGGTCCCCTGCAGTCATAATATCTGCCGGTAATGCCGTCGACGGTAGAATGACTGAATATAACATTTAAAACCTTCGCGCTTTGAACACATATTAAATCACATTTATAATCGGGTCTATCGCGAATTTATTTTGTTACCTTTATTTACCGACGTTTCGACACAGGTTTCACTGGTCGTGATCGCGGCTAACTGTCGTCCCAACAAACGTCGGTAAATAAAGGTAACAAAATAAATTCGCGATAGACCCGATATTAAATGTGATTTAATAGAATGACAGAATGATCAAAATCGGTAGGGAACCGTTGCTAAGAATTTGCACAACATTCCAGCAGAATCTTTGTGTGATAAATTGCCTAGCCTACTCGTGTTTCCTCGAAAAAGTTAATGAGCACGCAGAAACATTCTCATATGAATTTAACCATACGTGTTCGCTTCAAAAGAACTTAATTTCAGGTCATTACGTGAAGATTATCTTTATCCGCGACGATTTAAGGGGAAGCAGTTCTATTTTAGTTGCTGTTTCGTACTAAATATTTAAACTAAGTAGACCCGTCATTGTATACAAGTAAATTATTCGTATACAATTATATGAAACTCCTGTTAGTCTGCGTTTGTTAATGTTTTTACGCCTGTAGGTGCCGCGTATTCTTACAATGAAAACCGATCAGAAATATAGATCGGTTCACTCTTCTCTAAATTTTGTTAATATGTGACGTTTTAACCAAAAGGTACCACATTGTCGCTTGTCGATAAGGTTGATTTCTACTTGAAGCTATATGGAAATAGCGCCTTACTGACAAGCGACAAAAAGTACCCTTTTGGTTGAAAATGGCACATATAAAAATGTGAAGGTTCAATTTTGAAGAACAAGTAAACAGTCAAGGACGGAACCTCAAAACCTTGTTATTATTACTATAGAAACGACATACCAAACAATAAAATTGTCTCAATCACAACCTGTACCACGCGACCAATACGTCGTAAGCGCCGTAAAATTCATGGCACTTACGCGTTTAGGTCGCGAGATTCACGCTCCGCTTCTATAGTTTGATGCCAAAACGACAGCAACTCATGGCGCAAAATACTGGTTCTCTGTGCCGGTTCTATACGTTAGTAATAATAGTTAAATGCCTAAGACTTGTTGTATTCCTCTTAAATAAAGTAAAGAGTAAAGCGCGAGTTGAAATAATAAATCTCTGGGGCTATTTTTCAGTTGGTTCATTCATAATTTAAATGCGCCACTTCTTTTATGTATGAGCTTTAAAGCAAACTTTTTTTGGCTTTTAACATAGCCCTTCCACAGAATAAATAATAGTACTAGGTACAGAAGATTCACTCTCTAACAAAACGCGTCTATTAAGACAGATATGACCGCTAGGTGGCGCAAGCGCGAACAGGCGTCCGTTCCGTAGCGGTGCGCGGTAACTCTATGGCTAGACACCAAAATTGGTGTGGACCGCCTGTACTTGCAGCGACGCTACGAAATAGCGGCGTGAGCCACGCCTGGCCGCGTAGCCAACATGCCAATAGCTTACGCTCCGTAGCGATCGAAACGCAACTGTCACTGTCGCACTAATATGGAAGCGTGATAGAGAGACACAAAGCGTTTCGTTGTCGAAGCGATAGCGATTGTCACCTTGGCTAGGCCGGCTGGCCCTTCTTAGATGTTTCAAGAACAAAACTAGGTAGGAAGTTTAGAGTGAAAAGTGAAGTCCCCAATCTGTAAGTCGATAAAACGATAATCTTGACTACAGCCCCTCTGAACTCATCTGGCGGGATCATACCCAAAGCCGTGATGAGTGGCAGAAGACAGGGACAGCCTTAAAAATGTAACGCGAGTCATCTTAAACAGGGTTTGTAATGTGTGGCTACGGAACCCTGTAAATGGAGAAAGTAATAACCCCGTGGGACATGTGGCGGGGCGGGCGTTATGAAAAAACTTACGCCGCCTCGTGTCCTTGTATAGTCGGACTCATTAATATCACTGAATGTCTCTTTGCTACTTTCAGCTTACAAAGAAAATTAAAGTTTTCTTAGCTGATTTAAACTTTTACGATTTTTACTCATTGTTATTTAGCAAAACGGGAATTGATCGCGTGTAATTAAATTTTTGAATTTACCTCCGACGTTTCGGGGACGGCGTTGTCGGAGAAGACTAGCTAAAGTTGACATCAACATCTAGCCGCGCGAATTTTTCGAACTACCCGCACGTGGTCTTGTGCGCTATTTTAACTGAAATACTAATACTAAGCCGTTGTTTTAAATACATTAAAATACAGTTGAGTAGGAAATATAGAATTTCTACTAATTAATTTGTGCCGGCTGATTGTTTTGCTGTTTACTACACAACAAATTATGGTCCATTTAAAAATTACAAATTGTACTTAGGAAATTTCAAAGACATCAAAGTAAATTGCTGCTAGACTAGTTATCCCGAATTAATGCCGATTTCTAGCGCTATAATCGCTTTACTATATCCGCACCATGTAGCGATTTTCAGTTCACTCAATTTAGCCAAAAAACGCTCTAAATTACATACATACATACATACATATAATCACGCCTATTTCCCGGAGGGGTAAGCAGAGACCACGCTAATAGGGTTCCTTTATTTCACACACGGGAAACTCTACTGCTGACTTCTTCCCCCGTTCGCCAAACACCTTACAAAAGTAAAGTAGGTAGGTATCCAATTTTGTCTGTATACAATACAAACAATTTACACAATAATTTATTACACTAACAAGCAGTCACCGAAAGGCAAGGTATCGCATTTATCCCACACATCGATCTTTTAAATAACTTGGGCAATAAATATAACGAGCGAGGGAAAGTTTGTTTGTCCCCTGATTTATGTGCGTGAATTCATAACTGATATATTTACGCGTTGTGTGCACGGACTATGTGAACATGCTGTCACTTGTACCGGGTAGTGATGTGCCTATTATTCCCTTACCGTAAAATTCCCGTAAATTTCTAAATTTTGTCACTCGATACAAATCTCGCAACCCCTCACTTAAAGGGGCCACCTGACTGTCAGTCCGCCGGACGATATCGGCCTGTCAGTTGTTCGGAACTGTACAATTTTTGTTCTAAAGGGGCCCACTGACTATCAGTCCGCCGGACGATTTTGGCCTGTCCGTTAGAACAAAAATTTGACAGTTCCGAACAATTGACAGGCCTCTTCGTCCGGCGGACTGATAGTCAGTGGGCGCCTTAACTGACAGACTGATATCTTCCGGCGGACTGATAGTCAGTGGGCCCCTTAAAATATTTCGTCTAAAGATCTACAAAAACAATACATCAATTTATAATAACAAGAATGTGTCGTATAACTTAACCGTTACCGAGAATCCGTCCGTAGATATACTTATTTGGATGCAGCTTACCCACATTCAAAAATAAAATCCGCAAAATTTTGCGTCCATAAGCTGCGTTGATGCGTTCACAATTATCTACTCACAAGATTTGCTTGACCAACTATACTACATACAACTAGTAAGTAGTCTCAATTTAGTTTTGGGCTAATACGTAACCGTGGGAATCGAATCAACTTGATTTGAATATCATAAAATTGAATGTGAATACAAAATATATTCCGTATATTTGCCGATGTGAATGATGTGATTGGTCCGTTCTGATTGGGGAATTTCCGACCGTGGGCCAAATTGGCGTAAAGTTGATTTACGTCATTGTTGGCAACCTCCTCGCCTAAATTAAGGCCGATTGCGAAAGGAATATAACTTATATTTTCTCGAAAATGCTCATGGAAGTATATTGCGGAAGAAATGAGCAGTGAATAATTTTATTTATGAATTCATTGAATTGTTAGTAAGCAAATAACGGTTCTTTTCTTCCTTTATTCAAAATGTAATATGGACAATATGGTTCCATGACAGCATTAATGGACTACCAAGCATGCTGCCAATGATGACTTATGGTCTTAGGGAACGTTTCACTGGACGTGGTCGCTCACAATGGGTCTCATAAAAAAGCTCAGTCACTCAAAGAGGATGCGAGCTATGTTCGGGGCGGAGTGAGACACGCCTGGACGCCTGGTACGGTACGAGTACGAGTACAAAGAATCGAAAGTTTTGTAAAGTCCGCTGCAGTCTCGTAAAAGCGAGTCGGGTTCCTCGACTCGAGTTTTTACCACAAATTTGACATCCACACAATGTCATAGATTGGTCACGTCCTTCATTGCAGCCACACCTGGTTTACCAAATCAGTAAAATCTGAAAAAATCCAGGGTGAGGGGGCACCCTGGCCAAGAAAATAAATGCTTAGGGCACCAAAATGTATTAATCCGGCACTGTATATAGATAGATACTGATAGATAGATGGCACGCTATACTAGAACGGTCCGAGTACGGGCCGAGGTGTTTGACACTTCGGTTTCTATAGAATAAATCACGTGATTACCGAGGCAGTCCATAGAAAATGTAATGCCGGACTAGGGATGAAAATTCCGGAAAAAAACAAATTTTTTTTCGGGAATTTTACAAAATTTTGTTTTTTTCGGTTTTTTTCCAGTTCTATTCAGACAAATTAAATACGTCACACACAATGCCAATGATGAGTGATGACAGTGTCAAATTGTCAATGCCATAAACAAACACTTAAACATGCAACCTTAACCTACTTGTTTAAATTCCTAATTAAGTATATTGAGAAATACATTGTTTTTTCGAAAGAAACTTGAAAAAAACGAGCCGTTTTGATATTTTCCCGCAATTTTCCCGGTTTTTTCAACGCTATGCCGGACGCCTCGGTCCGGACCCGGACCATTCTAACGCAAGTCACCCTTTAATCAGATACCAATAAGTGGTCGATAACTGGTTTGCAAATTATGAAGAAAAAATAAAAGCTTGTAAAGTTTACTGTCCCGTAATTTATGCGCTACTTCCACGTGCTGATTTATGCCACGTCTCGCTCTCGCTTGACATTCCCGCCGTGCGTGACAGAGACAAATTGCTTTATCTAAGCGTAAAGATCTATATGGATATACGGGAAATATTGTATTGTAGTTTATTTTTGCGACGGGGCTATCCTAAACTAAACTATTATTAGTTTTCTATAACGAACATGAAGATTATTAATTGTTTCCTTTCTCGTCTTGTTGAATGGCATTTAAAAGTAAATGCCATTCTGAAAAGGCAAAGATAGATGTAACTCCGTAATAGATGGATACAGTCTAAGGAAAAACGTGCCTCGAAAATCACGAAAATTTGATTCTCTATCAGATGACGACACTAGCTTTGGCCTACTCTCGTATAGAGGGCGTCAGTTTCGTTTGTTATTTATAATTTTAACGCATACCAGTGAAAGAACATGGATCAAAATCATATAAAAATAATTAATGCAAATAAAAAAATCATTTATCCATATTTAAATATATTTTAACGTATTTTTATAAATCTTCATTTTTAGTTTTAAAGTATGTCGATAGATGGCAGTAAATTTACAGTGGTTAGAAAATTTACTATGACAGTACCGCTCTATCTTATTATATCCTCTTTGGAAAAGTAAATGCCATTTTATCGAAAAGCAAGATCTGCCTGTAAAATGCGTTGCACGTAGTAACTTACTAACTATGTTATACCTCTCTGAGCTTGGTTTCTGTATTCAAGTTTGCCATGAATTTATACAAGGACAGGGTGTATGTGAGTGCGACGATAGTATAAGGTCAACGTATGTTTGGCATCTTGTTTGTCACAAATTCCTATAAATTAGAGATTAAATAGCCAAGAAATAAAGATGCTGAGCCCTGGGACATTTACCTCATTCTGTATAATCCGTATTTTTTAGGGTTCCGTACCCAAAGGGTAAAAACGGGACCCTATTACTAAGAGTCCGCTGTCCGTCTGTCCGTCTGTCTGTCACCAGGCTATATCTCATGAACCGTGATAGCTTAGACAGTTGAAATTTTCACAGATGATGTATTTCTGTTGCCGCTATAACAACAAATACTAAAAAGTACGTAACCCTCGGTGCGCGAGTCCGACTCGCACTTGGCCTGTTTTTTTTATCTACCCATGTACTAGATCACATTGTCTTGATAAAAGCGTTTTATTGAATATAAAAGTTTCTTGAATGTTCAAATTTATTTCAGTATACAATATAAAAGGTAAATTGGTAAGAGCACATTTTATTCCATTTGCCAAATATTTCAAAGGAAAATGTCGATAAAACAGTCCCACCTGAATTTACTTGGAGAACTATAATCCCCGAAGTCATTACAATAACACATTTATTTCTAAAGTGGTTTGTGAGAAAACATCTATGAATTTATAGTTCTATTGAATATTTTATTTACTACTAGGTACATACTTTAAATACTTTGTTTTTGCAGCGTCAAACTAAAGGTAGAGTAATTTTATCGTTTGGAAATAGTACATTTCGATGCTAGTGCGGAAAGTATGTCATTACTTCACAAGTACCGAAATATCTTGCCAAGGGCGAAGGATGACGAGTGAAGAATGACATTTCCGCACGTGTATCGAACGACGTTTTTTTTAATACAGTTGCGAAAAAACAAGAAAAGCAACAAGTAAGGAACGGAATTCGAAACTTTTATACTATTAATTCTGTGACATCATTGACATTGACATTATGAGAGGTGTTTTTCTAGCTTTTATTCGACTAGAATAGATTTTGTTATTATTATTTAACCCACGAATTAATAAACTAGTGGATGTGAAATGACTCCTATTTAGTATGAAAACCAGTGTCGCTAAACTCACACATTCATAGCCACGTTAAAATACGTCACACACTTACAAAATTGCTCTGATTCGTAGCAACTTTCCATACCAAAAAGTTATTACCGGTGGACATTTCTCGAACGAATATCAACTGTAGGCTACATGAGTGACGGTTTAAATTATAATGTCAAAGCTATATGACATACGACTCTTTCATTATCTCATTCATCTCACAAAAGCTCGCTCAACGTTCACCTAATACAACTACTCAACACCAGATGGCGTTATTTTATATAATTTTAAAATCACTTACTTATTACAGGCGAAAAGGGCTAAAAAACCAGTATAAGTAAGGTCTAATTACGCATGGTTTGTTACGGATCTCACGATCACGTTACACTGGTGTTTTCGAGACCTCTACACGCCTGCGAGTAGCTAACCGTTGGAACTTCTTTCCATTCGACGATATAGGGAGGGGACAGTGTAATCGGAGTGTTTTATCGATATTTGTGTGTTCAGTTAGGTATTGATATTTCATTACCGTATGTTTTAACACATTTAGATGATACTTTATTTATGATTATAATATAGGTAGTGATAATCGTGATTGTATGAAAAATAATATGTAGTACAGTACAACAAATATCTAACTAGAAATTTGTTTCTTATTAATTGACCAACTAGGTTGTTAATGTGAACATTAAATATATCTTAAAGTCAAACAGATAAAATCATAGTTCTTTAAAGGTCTATTAACTCGGTATTGCTGTTATTTTGTGATCACAAATCTGCAATTACTTACATAGGTAAGTATTCGTCTTTAACAATATATTTACTTGTAGCAGCATTTAAGGCCAATCTAGACGGGACAACCTGATTAAATTGTCAAATTAATTGTATGGTGTGAAAGCATACATGAAACTGGCTCATCGATCCCACTTGATTTGATTGTAAGATTGTGACCTATCAAATCAGGAAGGGGGGCGGCAAAATTCCAATATTTCACGCTAGTTTGCGTGGTACGGAAAACTTTTTATTAATTAAGTGAGCCCGAATGTCACTAATAATTACTAAATTAGTAACTAAGTTTTAGGCGTGTGGACGCTAGATGAGATGTATGGCAATTTTATCCCCAGAAATCTTTCTCTAAGAAATGCTCCTAGCAAATGGTGCTATATTTTTGCGGAAACTAATTTTCTTGCCCAGTAGCATTGACCCATTTATTTTTAATATCGGCATCTTGTGGTAACCTACAATAATTAATAATAAAGAAATAGAAAATAAAAATATAAAACGTTTATTCATGGCACATTGCATGCATTGTACGCATAAGTGCATTAAGTACCTAGTCTAATTATATTAACGATGAAAATATGATGGGTGTAAAAAACAAAAACGTATGTAAAGGAATACGAAGGTTTGAAAGGTTCCCATGAAATGATCCCGACTTAACTTAGTGCTTGATGACCAGAGCTGCCATATTTACTAAGACATTGATTATCCCAAATAATAATTAGAAACGTGTCTAAAATAATAATTTATTACCGAACTATAAACTGAAATAAAATATTTTCATAGAAAATAATTTAATTTGTTCTTAGAGTATTACCGAACTACCAAACATCAAACTTGAAATATCGTAACTTTAACTTTATCGATATAAATATCGACATTGCGCAGTATCTGAGTAGCGAAGTTATTTGACATTTAGGATAGCGAATATTCCAGATAAACGTAAAGAATAGTGACAAAGGATTGTGAACTCTAAGTTCTAACTGATAAAATATAGATTTACTTAACGAACATTCGTAAATAATGCAATAGAAACAGATTTTTCGTATTTATCGGATTATATTTAAATAAATAACCACCGGTGATAGGAAATACCTCCACGTGAAAGATTTTTTAAACCGCTGTGATTTCTGCAGCTTAATACTGCACAATACGGCATTTTAAATTTAATTATTAATTTTTGTTAGACGAGCGTACGTACGACGTGAATGTCATTCGAGCATGAAGTTTACACAACAACTGAGCATAGTCTGTGCATAAAGTGAGTCGGTCGCTACTAACTGTCGGATAGACGGGAACGCCCACTTGCCATCTCCATCCTACTCCGTGATTTAACCCACTTCAATAAAAGTTTTTTTTTTTTTTAAATGCATGTTCTATAAGACAGAAACAAACATTGTACTATTATTACCTAAATATCGTTATTTACGATTATTTGTGTATCGTATATTTATAAAAACAATATCGAATGTTGCCTTTGGAAACTTAAAACATTCTTGCAGTAAGAAAATACGCCTCTTCTTTGACAGGCGTTCCGTTCCATTCAGACAACTTATTAAGAACGGTTTTTCAACATTAAAAAATAAACGTGTTATAATACTTATAATGATGAAGAGGTAAGTAATAAAATATGAAATATGCATATTTTTCGTATTCTTACATTAACAGTAGGTTTTTATGTTGATTACGACGTTTAAAGGAAACTAATATAAACACTCATCATTCATCAATAAGTAGTCATGAATTGGAACAAGTATAAATTTAAAAAAATTGGAAAAGTAAAAAGCACTAGTTCGCGAAAACCAACTTTCCGCACGCTAAACAGCCACAAAAAGTAGCACTTTTTGAGCAACTGTATTAAAAATATATTTAAAGACAACCCTATTAAAAAAAATACTCAGTCTTTGTTTCAGTCAATTAATCAAAAACATAAGACGGATGAGAGTTTAATAGTAGATTGTGTCACAAGAGAGCAAAATGATGATGATGACGATGAGATGAGTGTTACTTTGATCCCTCCTAGCAGGGAAGAAAAGTGCCACTTTAATCCCTCCTAGCAGGGAAGACAAACCCCTTTTTCGAGTTGGTGATGTGAAAAAGCCTTTTTCCAAATAGGATGTGAAAATAATATCACAGCTAGAAACCAAACACATTTTTATTTACCCAAGAACATTAATCCAATATGTCACCCAACCTGTCATACCTATATAAACTTTCATCAAATCAACGGACCATATCATATACATTGCATTACCATTTATATCACCTACAGATATATTTACGGTATGAAATGATACCGCAAAACAAGACGTCGCTACAAATATTACGTCGTAATGTTTTTCAATAAGCCCTCCTGACATTTCCACTCAAATATGCTCTCTATTACATTACGTTAGAACATATTTTTCAAGCGCCCGTGTCTCTATTCCATCTAGAAAGATGTCTTGAATGTATCAAACTATCTACGATCAAATTGATACCTAAATATAAAGGACATAGAATCCATTTTTGTAGTACAGTTTTATGTGGTTCGGCTGAACGTCTTGATCCTAATATACGAGGTAAACATACAGTAGTTCAGCTTTAATAAAAATAAATAAAAATAAAAATCATTTAATTCGGACGATAGTACAATCCATATTTTGTTAGTTACAATTATACTTAAATTACTATGTTAGTACCTAAACTAAGATGTTGGGAGGTCCAGTGCCTAATAAGTGCACTGTCCCATTAATGTTATTGAGAAATTCATAGAAATCTTTTATATTTAGACTAAATGAGCAAGAGTATTTTTCCGTTTTACAAAATATCAGCACAAGGTATTTGAAATTTAAAACATAGTTCACATCAAATAAACCTCTCGCAGTGTAGCTGGGGCACAGTTGAACATGACACGTCCTTTTTATAAAACCAATCAACCCTTGACAAATATATTTGATTGATTGATACTTAAGCCTCCCTTTTCCCAAAGTCATGTCCTAATTGATCAGCGAAACAAAAGGACAGGATATTAAGCAAATATCGCGAGCTCAAAGCAAAGCATTGTTTTGTTACATCTCTCCACGCTCATACAATCCACTCAACGGCTATAATGAGTCAACCCTTACTGTTGTAATGTTTTCTCCGTGGATCGGACTATTCTTGGATCCCGGAATTCCCGGAAACAATTTTTTTTTTTTAGCCTGTCCCGTGGGTGGATCGTGCAAACGTGCCTTATTACCAGAGCCCGGAATTTTCGCGGGAAAACAAAAGACTGTCGCAATCTTGTGCTAGAGTTAGAAACAATTTTTTATCGATATCGATAGTTGGGTAATGGAAGATAAAAATGGTCCACTAATTAATAAAAAGTAAATTTATGTATACTAATTGTATCTGTTTCTATATAATTTTATAAAGACCATACGTAAATTTACTTATTTTTATTTTTATTGGTGGACCATTTTTATCTTTTATTACCCAACTATCGATATCGATAAAAAATGGTTTCTAACTCTAGCAAGATTGCGACAGTCTTTTGTTTAGCCGCGAAAATTCCGGGCTCTGCTTATTACATTAGGTACCTACTATACTAAAGCTTGTGTCCGCGACTTCGTCTGCGTGGAATTAGTTCCAGTAGTTAGAGTAAGTACAGCGCATAAGGTTGATTGCTTACATCAATTATCAGGCAATAATTCCACCCACCTGTTCACACTCTTTAGGGATGATTTCCGACATAAAAACTATCCTATGTCCTTTCCCGGGACTCAAACTATCTCTATGCCAAATAAACCGGTTCAGCGGTTTAAGCGTGAAGAGGTAACAGAAAGACAGACACACTTTCGCATTTATACTAATATTATTATGCAATGTAAGGATACATAGTATGTACAGTCGCCATCAGATATATCGGAGCAGCCGAGGTGCTCAAAAACATCTGAACGCACACTCTAACGCCTTGACAATAGAGGCGTGTTCAGATATTTGTGAGCTCCTTGGCCGCTCCTATGTATCTGATGGCGACTGTACTTACCATGCTTGCTAGCGGCAAAGATATAATATAACACCGTATAAGATAAATGAAGTCTAAGAAAAAAACCGGCCAAGTGCGAGTCGGACTCACACACGAAGGGTTCCGTACCATTAACTATAAAAACGGTCACCCATCCAAGTACTGACCCCGCCCGACGTTGCTTAACTTCGGTCAAAAATCACGTTTGTTGTATGGGAGCCCCACTTAAATCTCTATTTTATTCTGTTTTTAGTATTTGTTGTTATAGCGGTAACCGAAATACATCATCTGTGAAAATTTCAGCTATCTAGCTATCACAGATCACGAGATACAGCCTGGTGACAGACAGACAGACGGACAGACGGACAGACGGACGGACAGACGGACAGCGGAGTCTTAGTAATAGGGTCCCGTTTTTACCCCATTGGGTACGGAACCCTAAAAACGTGCCTTCGAAAATCAATAAAAAAATATGCTCGAAAAGATGGCTTTGGCCTACCTACTCGTGTTAACTCATAATGTAACGATCGCATTGTAAATATTGTAATGAATAATGAACATGAATAATAATCTATATGAATAAGTTTGATATATTGGTTTCCTATTGTACCTATTGTGACTATTTTGACTTGTAACTTCGGCGTTATAAATAAAGTTTTGTATTTGTATATGGCGACACCGTTTGATATTTAACAATTTTAACACATCAGTGAAAGAACAAGGATCAGACTCAAATGGCGTTATAATAGTTAAAATACTGTGTCGAAAGATGGCAGTAAAGTTACTGTGACTTACAAAATTTACTTTGACAATACGTCTCTTTCATGGAGACTATATAAAGGAGCCAAAACTCTATGTATGAAAAGTGTCCATCAAAAAACAGTAATTAGGCGGCGCCACCATACACCGAAATACTACCAAAAACAACCTACGTAATTTGGTCGGGTTATTTGTTGCCTTATATGGTTCATGTTATACTCAAGTCCCAGAGCCTAACTAGCGCCACCGGAGAGATTAAGAACTATTATTTAAAGCTGAAAGCGGTCACTTTTGCAACAATTCTGCCATAAGAGATTGGCATCCTTTCTATACCATCCATAGTCTCTTTACTAAATTCTCTTAGCTAGCGGTATCTATTAACGCGGGTCACGGCAATACAAGTGTTTTTTTTTTTAGAAAACCTCTATTACCTGTATGTGTAGCCTACAGAGAATATATTAAATCAAAACCCTTTGATTTGAAATTCACGTGTAAATTCTAGCTTAGGGCAAAAACAATGAAAGTTCAAAAGGCTGTTGACCCCAGGCCGACCAATTAATGAATTGCCAACTTTCGGGATGATTTGCCGACAGGTAGGGATGTGTGTGGGGGTAAACTATAGATTAATGTTTATTCTCCGTATTTCAGAGTGGGAGTTCGGAATAACTGATACTAATAATTGAATAACTTAAAATATGGCTTTATATATAATTATTATACATAGATGTAGATGTAGTGTAGGGACGCCCGGTCGGAGGCAGGCGGGCTGTCGATCACGTGTCGCGTTCATTCAGACCAGTTCCCTGAAGTTGGAGCTGCAGGTTACTGTCCCGGCGGCATTCCCACACTATTCTCCTCAAATCTTCTTGTTTTCCTGCAGAACAGAAGGACATCATTAAGTTCGACATCCTTTAGTTCATTCTCTTTCAGCGTATAATATATTATATCGCGATGCCGCATACATAATACACTCTGCTAGTACGTGAAAGATAGTCTCCTCCTTACCACAATGTGGACAGGAGGCGTCTCTGCTAATTTCCATTATCTTAAGGTGTCTGTTGAGAGTGTTATGACCTGTAATGATACCTGTCAATAGTCTTAGACTGCTCTTACCTAGTTTCAAAAGATACCTGGTTCTCCTGTGATCTATACCTTTAATCATCATCTTCGACTGTCTGCATCCAGCCTCTTCTTCCCATACTCTCTGTGCTTTTATCTCTTTTACCTTATTATTATACATAGAAAACACCCATGACTCAGGAATAAGTATTTGTGTTCAACGCACAAATAAATGCCCTTACCGTGATTCGAACCTAGGACCATGGGCTTCATAGCCAGGGTCACTACCCACAGTACCAACTAGGCCACACCGGTCGTCAAATTGGATGCAAGTTCAGACATATTATGTCGGGTACGTGACACAATTTTTTAAAAGATACTTCTGATAAAGCTAATGCCCGTGGGGTCCGAACGCGTCTTCATTATTTAAGGAATTGGCTAAAAGAATAAGTAATAGACGTCACCGGTGATCGTAGAGCTGGCAGCTTCTTCGCACAAAGAGTAAGCATTGCGATACAGCGAGGAAATGCTGCCAGCATCTACGGCACCATGCCGCAGGGGAATAGTTTTTAGTTATTTATTTTAAGATTAGTTTTATTTATTTTTAGTTTTAGTTTTTAAGTTTTATAAGTTAGTTATTCAATTCAGAGGTAAAAATGTATATTGAATGCTAGTAAAATTATACATGAGGCATAATAACATATATTTTTACAGTTTCTTAAGAAAGGTAACTGCCGGCGACATGAGTTGATCTTTGGTGAACTGTAGGATCCCATTGAAAATTTGAATTAGGAATTAGTTGTGCAATAGGAAAAACAAAAACTCTTTTGAAATTTTATGGCGGAATTCTTCGTCAAGGAAAACTTTGTGCCCTTTTCCTTGATCCTCTGTGCATCCTTTGGTGGTTACCGTGACAAAATGACTATGACGAAGGTTCACGTCTCGACAGAGGATATTTTAGGGTTATGTGACGTAGCGACATAATAACTGAAATTTAAGTTTTTTGATGCAAAGTGTATTGACGTTATTTCGTACACGGGTATTAGCAATATGTAAGTTGCAGAGCATTTTCAAATTTTCCCCAATTTTTGGAAATTTTCATGAGAAAATTCTTATGCAAGTTTCCACTTAGAAAGCTCCCGTTCATATATAAGTTACTCTATGCTCCCGTTCCCGTTCAGATTAGGTATTATTGATTAATGCTCTTAACTGTTGACGACTGTTTCATTTAACATTTACGCACAGACCACGTATTCTAAAGATATAGCATAGTCCCACTACCACCTCTGCCACGCATACGGTAGCTTTACTCGATACATTTTCGAATTTCGAATTACGCCACCAATCCTACTTCATTCGGCCGACCACATGCCTTTGAACGGACCAATCACGGCACGGGACTCGCTCACCTCGTCCCTCGCGCCCCTGTATTTTTGGCAGCATCGGTTTCATGAAATAATTGCTCTATACGGGTTCTTTAGAAATAGGTGTTCTGTGCATTTACGTCACAACTAATTGTCGTCTTTTTCATTGCAATAAAGGTGCAGAAAAATACCGAGATCATTTCATGGGAACATTGAAATTTTAACATTTAAAATTTCGTGGGAGAGTGTAGTTCGGCTATATTTCCTAAAGTTACAAAGATATACGAAAGGCAGTGGTATTAAAAGATGCAGGAGCTTGCGAAGCATCGTAGGATATAAAACTTTAGAAAATCGGTTGTTAACTTTTTCTGGAAAATTGAAAATGGTGGGAAATAAGACAAAATTTCTTGTTTTGTCAAAATATTTAAGTGACCTCTATTATTGTCTTCGGTTACCGCGATAGTTACTCATGAAATAAAACTATGAAAACGGATTATATCGCGTATATTGAATTTATAATACATCCCGACCCGTTGACCACGAACGCTGTAAAGAGTTCGAAACGTCGGGATGTATTATAAATTCAATATACGCGATATAATCCGTTTTCATAGTTTTATTTCATGACCTCTATTACTTAAGTTAAAGGTGATGGTTAAAAACAAATAATACTCTAACCAACTAACTTAATAAACAAACACCTATTTATTGTCCGTTGGTTTCCACGTAAGGAAACTCTAAATTTGGCTTCCTCTGAAAACGTTAAGTGGGTTAATTAAGTTATTGACAAAGCCTATTTAGGCAGCTTTGGCAAAATTTAATATGTATTGTTTACTTACGTACTTTCTGCGTTAGTTTGATAAACAGGTCAATTCGAGTTTTAATTATTCGATCTGTTTTCAACATGATACTGACATTTCTTCAACCAAAAACGTCACTTTAACACTGACTGATCAGTATCATATCGGAAACG
Source organism: Cydia strobilella (assembly GCF_947568885.1). Lineage (NCBI taxonomy): Eukaryota > Metazoa > Arthropoda > Insecta > Lepidoptera > Tortricidae > Cydia > Cydia strobilella. Next base: position 4,477,331 of record NC_086044.1, on the reverse strand, counting down.
GATCAAATAACTAAGAGCCACCACACACTAGCGTCTCCCGAGCGCCAGCGTCTAGTTAACTCTATGGCAGCTGCTCGACGCAACGTTGGCGCACCCTAGAACCTAAATGGTCGCGTACTGTGCGGTTTAAGAGGAATTTCCTCCCGCGGACGCTACGGCTGTGGAATGAGCTCCCTGCAAAGGTTTTCCCGAGGGGCTACAGTATGGAGTTCTTCAAAAAAGGAGTGTATAGGTTTTTAAAGGGTCGACAACGCGCGTGTAATATCTCTGGTGTTGCAGGCGTCCATAGGCTACGGTAACTGCTTACCATGGCGGGCCGTATGCTTGATTGCCACCGACGTGGTATAAAAAAAAAACTGCGCAGCGACGCCATTTTCCATAGCGCTGACTGGACGCCGACGCTCAAAAGACGCTAGTGTGGGGTGGCTCTAAAACTCGAGGACTACCGGTTCGAGCGCCATCTTGATAGTCACACGTGATTATTTCCTTTGTTTTTGTTCATTAATATTGTTTAAAGTGTAATATCGATAGCTTTATTATAATTAGAGTTTTGAATGATTCACGGTTAGTTTCACTAGACTTATATTGACCGGGATATAGACCGTGATTACCTTTTGTATTATTTGTGAGCTCCCGATATTTCGACGCAGTTACATGCATCATGTTCACGGGTGACGGGTATCGGGAGCTCACAAATAATACAAAAGGTAATCACGGTCTATATCCCGGTCAATATAAGTCTAGCTTTATTATACTCGTACAGTAAACAAGGGTAATGTGCAGTAAATGGAGAATTAATCCCGAAACGCGTTTAACCACCATTTTGGAGTCACGTCACACCAGGAGTATTGCCAAATGTGACCACTGACCAGGCCCCGTAGCCAACACGCCAATCGCTAACGCTCCGTAGCGATCGAAACGCAAATGTCACTGTCACACTAATATGGAAGAGTGATAGAGAGACACAAAGCGTTTCGTTGTCGAAGCGATAGCGATTGTCACCTTGGCTAGGCCGGCAGGTGTGACAGGGGGGAGGGGGGGAAGGGTCAAAATATCTTGAAATTCGTGTGTTGTAATTTATGGATGACCCTACCATAAGGGCAGCCTACGAATTTGTACCAATTAAACTAATAATACTAAAGGGGCCCACTGACTATCAGTCCGCCGGACGATATCGGCCTGTCAGTTGTTCGGAACTGTCAAATTTTTGTTCTAACTGACAGGCCGATATCGTCCGGCGGACTGATAGTCAGTGGGCCCCTTTAAGATGTGTTCCATAGGTACTTTTAATACCAACGACGCAATGCTGTATTTTAGAAGGAAACCTACAAGTAAGTATATGTATAACTTTTTTACAAATCAGATAATTTCCCAGACAGAATAGGTATATACCTCTATTGCATACAGAGCTAAACCCCTGTTAACCGGAGTACCCCTATGGTAGTTCAATTGCATGCACCCTGCGGCTTTGTAGCGATGCATTAAGGAGATTGGAGCCTGCCTCCCGGGCCGTACCTGCGTCAAATTTAATTAAAACCCGCCGTAAGCCGAGCGTCCATTGCCGGTGGGATATTTAAAAATATGGAATTTATGGCTTAATTTCGATGCCATAAAGCTTAGAAATACATAAAAACCGGCCAAGTGGGTGGTTCCGGGTTCCGTACCGTTACGCAAAAAACGACAAAAAATCACGTTTGTTGTATGGGAGCACCACTTAAATAATTTATTTTATTGTTTTTAGTATTTGTTGTTATAGCGGCAACAGAAATACATCATCTGTGAAAATTTCAACTGTCTAGCTATCACGCTTCATGAGATACAGCCTGGTGACAGACAGACAGACGGACAGACAGACGGACAGAGGAGTCTTAGTAATAGGGTCCTGTTTTTACCCTTTGTTTCGTATGACTGAATGTATTTAAGAAATTAAATTTTATCAGTTCTATATAGGTTTGTAGAGTTGGACCAAGCTATGCAATGACAAAGTGTGAAAATGTCAAATTTATAATGATACACCCTCACTTAGTTACCTTGAAGTCGGTGCAAAGTTATCTTAGTAGACTGACTAATTTTATTCGGTCTATAATACGAATGTATCCAACTACGCGCGCTGGAAAGTTGGAAACGCAAAGTTCTACTAAAGGGGCCCACTGACTATCAGTCCGCCGGACGATATCGGCCTGTCGGTTAGAACAAAAATTTGACAGTTCCGAACAACTGACAGGCCGATATCGTCCGGCGGACTGATAGTCAGTGGGCCCCTTTATGCAAACATTTGCTCTTCACAGTCCGGTAACTATATTATCTACACGTGAAAAGGCACGTATACTGAACATTCAGCTTTCCACAAAAAAATGTTGTGATTCTTGTGTTGCATTATCTAAGAATGTAAATGCATAGACGTAGGTAAGAAGGAAGAACTCTCTAGGTTATTCAATGAAAATTACGTAGATTTCCGATTGAACTTCAATATGGCGAAGGCGTTAAAAGATTTTATTTTGTTTTTAAATTAAATTAAAATTAAATTAAATTGTCATTTATTTCAGGCCTAATACACCCGTATGTGTTAGTAACTTACATAGCTAATAAAAATAATGTTAGTGCTATTACAAAACAACTTAACATGCAAATTAACTAATGACTAGGAGCTAACTTAGGGCTAGGACACACCGGATGAGCCTTATAAATCTAACATATCACCACAAATTTTAGGGGTCCGTACCCAAAGGGTAAAAACGGGACCCTATTACTAAGACTCCGCTGTCCGTCTGTCCGTCTGTCTGTCTGTCACCAGGCTGTATCTCGTGATCTGTGATAGCTGGAAAGCTGAAATTTTCACAGATGATGTATTTCGGTTGCCGCTATAACAACAAATACTAAAAACAGAATAAAATAGAGATTTAAGTGGGGCTCCCATACAACAGTGATTTTTGACCGAAGTTAAGCAACGTCGGGCGGGGTCAGTACTTGGATGGGTGACCGTTTTTATAGATAATGGTACGGAACCCTTCGTGTGCGAGTCCTTCTCGCACTTGGCCGGTTTTTATTTGCACATTCATGTGGTCGAAAGCGTAATATTGATAGCGTATTATACAGTAAACTAACGTGGAAATATGCAGCTTATGAAGAATCAATCTTGAAACGGGTTTAACTATTCTTTAGCTAAAACCCGGCAATCAATCTTAGCTATTTGTAAAGTCCAGCTATCACTTTACTAAAAGAAAATACCGAACAAGTTCGTATTCTACTCCGAGCACACTTTTGATATTGGCGAAATAATCATATTATAAACTTGATGGAAGCAATTTGTAAAAAAACTGAACTAAACTGAAAATCTCTTAGCATGTAAATTGTTATACTCGTAAAGAAGGCACATAGGTAGCTCTGAAAGTTTTTTGGATTTCACTGTAAGGCAAACTAACAACTATCTAACTACCCTGAAAAAAATATGTGTGACATATCTAGTAAATATGACTCTCGATAAATGACCGATGCTATAAGGATTTTTATTTTTTTCGTTGATTGTAATAGGTAAGTAAATCAATAAATAAATAATAAATATAAATAAATACAATGATGATGATGTACATTAAATACAAGACTTTATAAAAGTTAAAGTCTTATATGTAATATAAATAAATAAATATTATAGGAATTCTTACACAGATTGACTAAGTCCCACGGTAAGCCCAAGGAGACAACGATATATGTAATATATAAATACTTAAATACATAGAAAACACCCATCACTGGAACAAATATCTGTGCTCATCAGCTCATCACACAAATAAATGCCCTTACCGGGATTCGAACCCAGGACCATCGGCTTTACAGGCAGGGTCACTAGTGTCACTATCCACTAGGCCAGACTAGGGACCTGGCGTCGTAGCACGGTACGCTTATCACCATGCCTGTCACGTTCTAACAAGTATGTGAGTGCGAAAGTGACGGGCTTAGTGATAGGGGAAACCATGCTGCGCGGGCTGCCCGCTATCCCTTATCGGGGTTTTATAAGGGTATTGCATAAGGCTCAACTCATCATACCCTTTGCCAGACGAAACCCTTTGTTTTGGTTTTAAAAACCCTTATATAAAGCTACCACATTTGAGCAATCGGTAGCCCAAATACCCTTACAAAACCCTTATCATCCGCTCACCAACACCTTGCATATTGCTTATAAGGGTTAGCCTTATAAAGGGCTTCCCTTTTAGCATATAAGCGTGCTAATTTAAGTCGTCTACCTTGTTCATAAAGCACACATTACTTCGAATCCGAGCGATCGTCGGCGGCGACGGCGGCGTACTTTGACTAGGCACGTATTTTCTTTCCTTTTCATACACTACCGATATATATACTAATCCTGTCTCTTTCACACAAAGGGAAACCTTTATAAAAAGCGCTTAAAGATAAGGGTAACCCTTATTAAGAGCTAGCCTTATTTTTGGTTAGCTTTTCGGTAAGGGTTAGTCAAAGGTAAGGGTATGAATGGGCTTGCAGTACAAAAGGGAAAGTCTTTCAATGTGTTAGCCGTGTTTAAGTGTCGCCCATTGAAAGGGTTTTATCGCGGAAAGGGTTGTCCGGTCCCTGGGCCAGACTGCGGGCTAAGCACGGTAGCATTTTTATCACCTATCACCATGCCTGTCACGTTCTAACAAGTACGTAAGTGCGAAAGTGACAGGCTATAAAAATGCAACCATGCTGACAACGCTGGTCGTCATAGGTATTAATGCGACTATTTTAATTAAATAATCCGTACAATGCCTAGGGTAACACTTGCTACTGCTTTTCGAGTAATTTTATGTCAGAATAAATAATAAATAAACTAGGTATAAATTGTTGATGAACGAATAAACAAACTGGAACAATATCGTAGAGGGCAAGCTAGAATATTTAGTGGATGGCGAGCCTTAGCATACGCATATTGTATATGTTGCAGATTTAATTATTTTTTTGATTAATGTCTCGTCGGCTTACACGTGCATTTAAAGTAAAGCTTCGACTTTTCAATCAAAGCCTTCGTTTACGTTCTGGAGCTTTGGAAAGTTGGGATTCGTGTTTCAGCCGGCGGCGGTAATAGACCGCGGGCCAGGAACAGATTTCCATGACCAATCGCCTCCCGGGTGAAATCTCGTATGGTGGTTAACGGCTATGTATGATAAACCCTCGTGAACGTCAGCTGCCGCTCCGTTGGTGGGTTGGGGAATGGCAGCAAATAGTCTATAAAAAAAAATTGTCATCGCCTTCCGCTTGATACTTTGTCAGATGATAGTTTAGATGCTATTGTGAATAAACAAAATCGTCAGCCGATTGTATCGCTGTGGAAAGACCGTCAGCTGGTCAGATGAACATGTAAAAAAGAATAGTAGATTGTGTCACAAGGGAGCAAAATGACATATTTACGGCGAGGGCGTACAATTGAATCCTAAACGAAGCGAAGGATTCTATAATAGAATCCTGAGCGTAGCGATGGATTCTAACATAGAATCCTGAGCGTAGTAATCAAAATCAGAATCCAAATATTCGGTGTTCACCTTTTTTTATTGTCGGTTCTTCTTTTTACCGTATAAAAATCATGCATTTTCTTACGCAATGGCGCATCACATTATAGGTCAAAATTACCTTACATAGGTTCTGGTACATATAGTCAATGAACAAGATTGATCGTCTCCAAAACCCATAGTAAATATTTTTCAAACTCACTCATTATTTCCTCACTTGTATAACATAACACTACAATAACCAAGTCGTAATAACCAGACTATAATGACATTTTGATTTGTTTACCTGTCAGCTCTGATGTTAATTTGGAAATGTTTCGTAGTGAAATAGTTTAATTTCCCGAACTGTTCTTTTCCAGCAGTTTACTATTTACATTATTTACAATGTTCCGCTCTTGACTATGTATAGTTTAGAACATTTTTTGTCATTTATTATTTAATGTTCAACACTTGAGTATGATTCAAGTAACCCGCCACTATGACACTGACAACAGTGACAACCTATCATTAAAATCATTGCCAGTGTAAGAATTTAGTTCCAATGAAATTCCGCAACATGGCGCATGATCATATATTCCTGGTCAGGCTTTAAACTTGTGCGATTAACCACTGCAGTCACTGGTCACCTTTACAGGTATAACCCGGCCGTTAGGTTTTTAAAGAAAATTTAATAACAATTCAAATAGCTCAATCATCATCATCTTTCTAACGTTTACGACTTTGCAACCGAACCCGAAAATTGGCGCATGCACTAGTTTTTAGTGCATGCGCCAATTTAAAAAAAAACAAGTGCACGAGCCATCTGGGATCTTCTAAAGGGGAGCTCGTCCTTATTGGGTTGTTCAAAATTGAAAAAATAATCGAATGCGATTCTAATCCGACATGCTATATTGAAAAGTCAAGATTCTATAAGAAATACATTAGAAACCGGTTAATAAGATCTGATTAATACGATTTCCCGTGTTTTGCGCCATTTCATAATACGCTTTCCTGATTAATCCCGTTTTTGTTGTGGTCAGATTCTTCTTACGCGGGTAGATAGGTATGAATTTCCTCTAATATTCACGAGACTATATTTACCTACAGATATTTGTTCACTATCCGCAGCTGTCAATTAGATGAAAAAGAAAGTTTCACTGGAAGACAGACGATGGTGCGGCGAGAAATTGAATCAACTGTCCCATAGATCAATCTTCTAGTTATCTGCTTGACACTTCCCAGCTCCGCCATCTTGCGAATGTTTGTAAACAAAGTTAAAGGAACTGCGGCCAACTGCCATTAAACGCATAGATAAGATATTTAATAAAAAATCTGATCTCTTGCGCAATATAGCAAAGTAATGGTAAAAATTAACATACGCGTTAACTTCATCGTAAGAAGTATGTAGGACCTGTAGGGGCTGTAGGTACTTACCTACATCACTTTACCTCATCCTCCGAGTTTTGTCCTGGCATTTTGCCACGGATCACTTGGTATTAGTATGGGCATTATTTTTTTGTGAAACAAACTGTAATCTGACCTATTTATGTTACTACCCTACCCTATTTTGTTTATTGGAACTATATAGTCGGGTTTCCTCACGATGTTTTCTCTTCACCGAAAAGCGATTGGTAAGGTGCATATACGAGTAAATATTATTACAAATAGACTTGGAAAACATTATACCACCTTCTTCAGTAGGATAAAAAGCATATCACTCTTGGTTTAATCATTCCCGCATATCTTACGAATGCTTGTAATCGTAGCTAAACTTTTTGCCCGTCAGATAGGGGAAGTACGGACAAAATTATAGGGTATTTTGTTTTTGAATCATATCTCTTTATTTAAAGTAATTATAATCGGTTTTAGTTATTAATACTCATAATTGGTTCATTGACTAATATTAACACAGTATTTTAATTAAATGGAAACCATATTAAAATATGTATTCTGAAAAAGATACAGGCATGACAAAAACCATTTTCTCCATATAGTACCTATGGGTAAAATGACACACCAAGTAAGGACATAATAGCATACTAAAATTCTAAGAACATACTTCACATAATTTGGTATTTTTTAAAACATTAGCACATGAAGCATGAGCCCAACGAAACCGAGTAACCAACATTCAGCAGACTTAATTAGAACAGAATTAAAAGTCATTGAAATTAATATATGGACATGTGTCATCATCAGTATGAAATAGCCTATGTCGTTTTGTCCAGCGTATATGTACCTATGTCATTTGGGGTCATCCATTAATGACATCACACGTTAAGGGGGGGGGGGGTCAAAAAATGTGACATGTTGTGACATGGGGGAGGGGAGAGTCACAAACTTTGTGACGTCACTTTAACTTATTTAAATTACCTATTTTACGCTGTACAGTTAAATAACATGTTTTGGAATGATAATCGTTTAATCTTCTTTCCTAATCTGTTTTTGACTTTTTGGTTATAAAATTACTTTGTCAAAAATATTTTGATAAAATATTAATAATACTTATTTAATTCGATTTGCCGATATCATTGAAAAAATGTGACGTCACACCAGGCGTCGACGCAAGCTCCTGATGACGCTCCTCGGTACGGAGTGAAACGTCGAGCGTTTTCGACTTAAAATACGTGAGGACCCGTTATTAATATATTTAATATATAAAATAAACTTTTGGGGGCACCAAAAACGTTCACTTCAATGTGACTGGGCTAATGGCGCTGGGTGTCTCATGTCATTTTGTCCGTATTTCCCCTACTTTCAACCCGTCCCGTCTAATTAGGCAGTAATTACCTAAAGTAACACATGTTTAATTTGCGCTAATTTACTTTTTTACGCTTAGCTAGCTTGCCTTTCATTTAATGTAGGAGGCCTACCTTTGATGCTTTCGTGCAAAGAGTAAAGTAAGTATATAGTTTCGTGGTACGGTCGGCAGCAAAAGTTTTAGACAGATGTACATATATTAAATATATTAATAACGGGTCACTCACGTGTTTTAAGTCGAAAACGCTCGACATGTTTCACTCCGTACCGAGGAGCGTCATTAGGAGCTTGCGTCAAATATTAAAACACGTATTACGTATTATATTGTTAAAACACGTGAGTGACCCGTTATTAATATATTTAATATGTCTGTGCCTCACGGAAGTTTTGTTATTAAGATGTACATATGTCGAAATATTCCAATTTGTACAGACGATGTAAGGAGGGACACAGCATATGCTCAGGTCAAATATATAAACCTTAGAGATGTCCTAACTAGTCGGGAAAGCAGACTATCGGCGATTGTTATCGGCGATTAGTCACCGACTAGTCGGCAATAAAGTCCGATTAATCGGCCTTTTTTAAGTTACAGAAAAACAGCTTAAAACTCACTAGCAAGCTCGGCCGAATTGCACCTTCCCATACAAACGTAGTTCCGCTCTCATTTTAAAACTACCTGTTGGATTGTAATGAAAGTCTGCACATACAATGATATAAGGTATATGTAGGTAGGTCTGGAATTAGTTTAAGTATATATAGTTCCAGTTTATAAAACAAACGAAATAGAGCAAAGTTTTGTATGAAAATCTAAAATTCGCAGTATTTATTTAACTAAGGTATCTGAAGCTACATAAACCAATTATACAGACATAGATATAAGTATTATCCTATTGTAAGTACAAAGTTTCAGAGCAATCTAGCTAGTCGTTTTAAAATGAGAGCGTAACTACGTTTGTATGGAAACTTCCGTGAGACTTAAAATACGTGAGTGACCCGTTATTAATATATTTAATATATTTGCCGGAGATCCTTAATTTACCTTTTTTTAGGGTTTTTAACCCTTAATTTACCTACTCTTACAAACAAAAAAAACCAAATCTGTTATCATTCTAGATTAAAGATACAAAACCCGTAAAATCCTTCTCCTTAGGTATTTAAGTGTGTAAAAAATACTTAGTCAGACCATGTTATTTTAAACGTCAAACTTCTATGAAATTATGACGTTTAAAATAACACTTGCACAGTCTATGCTATCAAAATCGCTGCCGAGTTAGCTTGGTCTGATCATAACTTTCAAAGCGTTTTAGGTAGCCTAATATAAATAAAAGGTTTCAGCAAAAAAGCCTTTACGCAGCGTACTACGTAGGCGAACAACACGCGAACGCGATGCGAAGCGATGCAGCGCGGGGTGAATCAATACTTTGATACCTATAGAAGTGTCCTACGTGGGCGATCTCGTTGCGAACGCGAACGACGTGGGCCCGCCGCGCCGCGCCGCTTCGCTTCGCGTTCGCGAGTTGTTCGCTTACGGAAGACTGCGTAATAGTGTTTTGTGGCCACTCAAATGAAAGAATATTTAATAATGAAACAAAAAAACTTACAAGGATGCTCGGAAACTTTACAAATACATTGTTTCCATTTATTTCCTCTCTTATTTCAGCTTTTTAATAAACAAGTATTACATTCCTAGTTACGAGTAGGTATGCTTTCATATAATGTAAGACAATAATGGTAATCATTTCGTTTTGGAAAATACTAACATTTCAAAAGAAACGGTAGTATTTTCCGTACGAATAGATAGAACAAAGCACTTATATATTTATTTTTTACTAGCTTCTGTCCGCGACTTCGTCTGCGTGGAATGATAATGATTGGTAAAAACTATCTGATCTCCGTACCAAATTGCATCTTAAATCGGTTCATCGGATTAATCGTGAAGAGATAACAGACAGGCAGACAGTTACTTTTGCATTTATAATATTTATATTAGTAGGGATCTTCCCTACTTATACCTTGTTTAGTCGTATTAGTGCCTAAACTATTGGTGTTCACATTTTGATTCATTTTGAACTTAGGATATCAATTAAATAAAACCGGCCAAGTGCGAGTCGGACTCGCGCACGAAGGGTTCCGGACCATTACGGAAAAAAACAGCAAAAAAATCACGTTTGTTGTATGGGAGCCCCATTTAAATATTTATATTATTCTGTTTTTAGTATGGCTTATTATTTTCGCGGCGACAGAAAAATTAAAGAGCAGCAAACTATTTGCAACTAAAATAATAACTTGTCAGCGATTAAATATTTTGGCAATCATTTATATTAAATGAGCTTTAAACTAAGGATATTTTAAAATTCAAATAATGGCAGCTACTTTAAGGTAGCAGAAATAATAAACAAGATTACTGAAATCATAGGCGAGGTACTATAAATAATGACTTGGCGACTAATATTAGCAGAAGGATAACAAACTTTATATTAGTGGCAATATATATATATATATATATTATATTCTTTTTGGTCTCCATCTAAAAAAGCATTTTGGGCTTTGATTTGCTGGCAGCTTAAATATTAAAATGGGTGCTATATAAAAGTAATGGGGAGTTATTTTTTTAGTTTTCGAAACCATAATGTAATGAAAACGGCGACAAGCGCGTTCGTTTGAAGTGGAGCCACGGTTGGCAAATGTTTTGTAACTGTCTACAAAATGGGAATCTAAAATTACACTAAATCAGTAGGTAGGTTAGGTTCGTTAGGTAGCTTTAAATGCCCGAAGGGCAAACCGCCCAGAAATAGGAGCCCCGCGAAGCGGGGCTCCGTCTAGTTAGCTGGCCACTAAATAAAACTATAGACCAAAATTATTATTTATACATGCAATTTTCAGCTTTGATTAAAGCTCTTAAAGTGTCGCACAAAGTATTTTTTATGACCTTGATTTATTTTATATGCAATCTCCATTGAACAATTAGAGTAGGCCATTTTCAACTTTTTATCCGCTGTCATGTTTCCGCTTAATTAGTTAATTCAGTCGCCAAAACAATAACTCGATGCTAGTTTATATTGAAACAAATCCGAAAATTGATTACTTAGCTGCTACTTTTTACTTTATACTAGTCTCCGCAATTAGTCGCCAACTTATTATTTTTGCTACCCCCTTTAATTTTTTATAAATCCCTAAATCAGATTAATTTGTCGCCGCGTTAAATACATGCCTATTTATATTAGTAGGGATCTTCCCTACTTATACCTTGTTTAGTCGTATTAGTGCCTAAACTATTGGTGTTCACATTTTGAACTTAGGATATCAATTAAATAAAACCGGCCAAGTGCGAGTCGGACTCGCGCACGAAGGGTTCCGTACCATTACGGAAAAAAACGGCAAAAAAATCACGTTTGTTGTATGGGAGCCCCATTTAAATATATTATTCTGTTTTTAGTATTTGTTGTTATAGCGGCAACAGAAATACATCATCTGTGAAAATTTCAACTGTCTAGCTATCACGGTTCATGAGATACGGCCTGGTGACAGACAGACCGACAGACGGACAGCGGAGTCTTAGTAATAGGGTCCCGTTTTTTTACCCTTTGGGTACGGAACCCTAAAAACAAATTATTATCGCAAACACTGCACCGCTCCCCCGCAGCGCCATGACAGCTGACCAGTGTTGCTAGCGCATCTGCCCATTTATTATTCGGACATCACAGGTACTATACAGGGTGGCTAATAAATAAGTGCATTTCCGTTGCAAGGGAGGTTTTGGGATTATACTGAGCAACTTTTACAATGGGACCAACCACGAAATCGCGAAAAAAATTTACCCTCCCATAGAAAATGGACCAGCCAAAATGTATGAATCAGCCAAATGTTTTTTTCGCGATTTCGGCGTAGGTCCCATAGTAAAAGTTGCTCAGTATAATCCCAAAACCTCCCTGACATTGGGAATGCCCTTATTTTTTAGCCACCATGTATACTAGGGTGGTTTTATCTAGACTAAGAAATTAATGATTGTCTTGAAATACAGTACCTATGAACACATATGCTGCTACACGTGCTACACTAACATCAACGCAAGGAAATAAGTAACAATGAATTATACATTAAAATAAAAAATATAAGGCGAGAAACTCAATGCTGGCGTAGGTAACGAGACGAGACGAAGAAGCATGAAGATCAAAGGCCCACTGATACCATAAATTCATGTAATCAACACACTACATCGCTTCAAGCTTCATTCAACGATGTATAAAAAAAATAACAATATAAAAGATCGTCGCGCGCTTAGGCCCGTGCCTACTCACACACTTACTTGTTAGTAGACGTCATTCGCTAACATTGACAATATTGACATGAAATTGGTATCATATTCTTTATAAAACACGTTTACACCCGATTTACGCCTCCTGTATCAAATAGGCGACTCGTGAGCTTTTGCCAAATAATCAGTTTCATTTCAAATAGTTTCCCGTATCAAAACAAAGCACTCCCACCATCGCGCAAATACGGCTCGATGCTTCCATTCACAACGCTCATCGGCTTGTAGTTCTAGTTACTGGCTAAACCATAATGTTTGACCTGCGAATACAAGCAGCTGTTGGGAATGATAAGATCAAGGTATACTAGGGACGAGCTCACAGACATGTTAAATGTAAGGTGGAACTAGTGATGTGTCGTTACCGGGATTTTTTCCAAGATGAATTAATTCTCAGTAGTGTAAGATTCTCTGTTTAAGGAAGGGGTAGGTAATATTGATTTTGTACACCCAGATCTCAGATGCAACAGTGCATGATGGCCAGTGGCCACTTCATGAAAGAATTCCATTCAAAATGTCTCCAAGCAATTTTGCAGCTCGCTGTACCTACGCTCGTTGTATATATTTCAATTCAAGTTACGTAGATCACTTCGGTAAAAGTATGTTACCGGAAAATTTCCCGATGTTAACGAAGTTGCTACACGGAACGTTAGCTTATTTACTATACAGAATACTGGAAATTCCATATATCTGTTCTTCTTCTTCTTCTTTTAAAATTATGGCTTCAGCCCAGTGGGACTATTTCGCCAGTATCAAGGTATTGAGAGGTTTACAAACGACAAAAATTGTACGGTTGTACAAGACAGTGTACGGTGATTTTTTAGCTCTTGTAAATCGATAGCTAGTCTTTACAAGAAGCACGTGGACTACCGGCCGTTGACTCCAAGATGGTGGTTAAACGCGCTTCAAAATTAATTCTCCATTCACTGCACACTACCACATTAGTTTACTGTATAATAAGCTATCGATATTACACTTTAAACAATATTAATAAGCAAAAAACAAAGTAATTAATCACGATGCTAACTATCAAGATGGCGCTCGAACCGGAAGTCCCATATATCTGTTATCGTGTTTAACGTTTAACGTAGTGTTTGTACAAACCTGTCAACAATTTCATGTCACTTATCTAGCCTGTTTCTGTCCACTACAAAATATTTCCGTGAAGGGGAAATTTCCATTGGCACATCACTAGGTATAACACGGATCACGAGCTCAAGTAGGTATCCAATGAACCTAATACATTTGCCTAAACATTCAATCTGCTTTGTTCGGCGCTCAGAAATCTCAGAATAGGCACCTTACGAACGGTATGGTTGAATACCATAGAGATTAGGGGGTCATGGCGTTTTGGGCTGGATTATGTTAATAGAGCCAAAGATAGATATAACTCCGTAATAGATGGATACAGTCTAAGGAAAAAACGTGCCTCCAAAATCAAGAAAATTTGATTCTCGTTCAGAGGGCGCTACTAGTTTTGGCCTACAGTCGTATAGATGGCGTTGACGGTTTCGTTTGTTATTTAACAATTTTAACGCATATCAGTGAAAGAACATGGGTCAAAATCATAAAAATAATTAATGCAAATAAAAAAATCATTTATCTATATTTAAATACATTCTATTGTATTTTTATAAATCTTCATTTTTAGTTTTAAAGTGTGTCGACAGATGGCAGTGAATTTACTGGGGTTACAAAATTTACTATGACAGTACCGCTCTAGTATAAGTTACTCTATGATAGAGCAAATTATAAAGCTAGTTAATAAATAAGGTTTATTTTTTCAGCGTTTTCTTAGTATTGTCGAAGACAAACCAATTACTTACCTAGGTGGTTTTCTGTGTCTGTATAAAATATCTGTAAAATCTTATAAATTAACGTCTCTTTTTCTTTCTAAGTATTAGTGAAGGCTTGTCTGGTCTCGTTTCTGAAAGTTATATTACTTTAGACAAACATATCAAATCAAAATAACAATTTGATTCCTGAATTAGATGGTTTTTCTTATTACTAGCCATGGAGACTGTATAAAGGAGCCAAATCTCTATGTATGAAAAGTGTCCATCAAAAAACAGTAATTAGGCGGCGCCACCATACACCGAAATACTACCAAAAACAACCTACGTAATTTGGTCGGGTTATTTGTTGCCTTATATGGTTCATGTTATACTCATGTCCCAGAGCCTAACTAGCGCCACCGGAGAGATTAGGAACTATTATTTAAAGCTTAACGCGGTCACTTTGACAACAATTCTGCCATAAGAGATTGCGATCCTTTCTATACCATCCATATTACTAGCTATTCTAAAAGTGTTGCCAGCCCTAGACGCGCTAGCTCGATGTAATCCAGTGTTATATTATACCTACAAAGAATAATGCCTGATATAATTATTTCTGTTGCAACCTTCATGCTGGAAGTCGCCAGCAGCATGCTGAGATGGGGCCATTTCGATACACTTTA
This sequence comes from Cydia strobilella, assembly GCF_947568885.1. NCBI lineage: Eukaryota > Metazoa > Arthropoda > Insecta > Lepidoptera > Tortricidae > Cydia > Cydia strobilella. The sequence goes on along the minus strand of NC_086044.1, from coordinate 4,462,327 downwards.
TTTTCACTATGTTCTTTTAAAGTATGTATATTGTCTGTGCATGTGTTTACAAATAAAAACTATTCTTTTCTATTCTATAGGTAAAATATAGGTAAAATGTTTACTTTGAACATTTTCATCCAATTTTGCAAATCAAATAACGTTAGGTTCTGGCATAAACCACTCGGCAACAAACAAGCCATCTTTTATTCATACCCATACCCCAATATACCGGGATGTTTTCCAAAACAAAGCTAGCACGGAGCTAAAATATAGGAATTTGAGTCCTACATTTTACAACAGTGTGATTGATTAGATACAGGCATAGACATAGTATATACAAGTAGTTATAGACGCGCCACCGAGCGACCGCGGGGGTAAGAGAAAGAATATTCCGTCGGCCTAAATCGCAAACCTCGTAACTCAATTTGACCAAATTTTACAGGAGGCACAAAAAACTTCATTACCAAAAATTTTGCATGAAGACTTAGTTAGTATTTTTTTTAGATAATGTTAAATTAAATTTAGCCATCAGATTGTTAAAACCTATTTTTTTTAAATCACCTGAACCTGGAAAATTTGGAGTTACTAGTTTTTCTTCAAAACTTCTAGAAAGCTAATCGGGAGTTAAGAGTTTTGCTATAAAAATCCGTAAAAATAGAGGATAATCTTTTGATCTCAACAAGGTAATTGTGGATTAAAAAAAAATAACTTGCAAATTAAGAATATTTATTAAACTTAAAAACAGAAAAGCCTCCTCTGGCTTCCCACGTTAAAGTGGGAGTACAGAATTGCAGCGAGTCGGTAGTAGGATCCCATGGTAGCCAGAATCATAGGGGGCAAATGCTTGTCAACTTCCTCGAGAGAGGGGCTTTTCTTGATGAATTCGTTCTTCAACCATTCTAGGGCATTTATTTGTGTGATAAGCACAGAATAGATAGTAAATTTGTTCCTGAGTCATGGGTGTTTTCTATGTATTTAAGTATTTATATATTATATATATCGTTGTCTGAGTACCCATAACACAAGCCTCCTTGGGCTTACCGTGGGACTTTGTCAATCTGTGTAAGATTGTCCTATAATATTTATTTATTTATTCAAGAAATAGCCCCAAAGGAACATGGAAGTGGACGTGATGGAGCCCAGATACTATGACAAAAAATGAGATCACAAAAAGCATATATATTCAGAGACGTCTCAGTGATCAACAGGTTCAACACCGGTAGTGATCACCGACTTGTTAGAGGCTCTCTGAATACAACCATAAGCTCGAACGTGTCCGTTTGATAAGTCCAGGCTCCGACTTCCGACCTAGGCTACTCCAAACCATGGTAGGATCTAAAGCATTTCAGTCGAACCTGGAGAACCGATTCGCTGCCGTGGAAAGCACAAATGCCGTTGACATAAACCAGACCCTCAAAAATGTGGTTGGAATCCTCAGGAAAGAAGGTATGAGATCTTGCGAAGTACAGCGTAAAGCCGGGAGGTCGAAGCTTTCAGAGGAAACCCTCAGGCTCATAATGGAACGATGGGAAAGACCACCTGCCAAGTTGCAGAAGAAGAAGGAAGGGAGGGAAGGTGGAAGAAGTCTTCACAGCGACGGGCTCTAAACAAGAAGATCGGCAACTAGTACGACGTGACTTCCGGTGCTCCAATACACGCTTCATTGAGCAAGCAATCGGGGGTCAAAAGTTTTTGTCCAGTCCCTTGGAAGAAGCCACCTGACGAAGCTGACCACAACTGATGGGGCTGTTGTATCCTCCCGGTCGGGGATTCTCTCTGAAATCAAATCCTTCTATAGCCTACGCTTCGCACGCATCTCAGTCAGATCCCGAAATGAGGATTCTAGAGCCACATTGATCCACACACATTTTATGCGGCAAAGCTTCTGGTTTATGATGAGCGGTTCTCATCACGATGAGCCGATTTCGTGGCTTGAAAAGCGATTTTTTTGTGTCCACAAGGTGCCTCCAGAGGCAAGCTCTTGAAACTAGTTACCAGCAGAAAACCACGTAACTAATCTTCATGAGTAAAGATCCAGGCGAAGCAAACCTCGTATGTCCATGGCACGCAACCAAAGGACATTTTCAATAGTCTAATGTGTTTAAATATGATAAATATCTATCAAGAATAAACAATCCGTAAAATCGTAGAACCTTATACACATACCTGTTATTCAGCACCCGTTTTCTTCTTAAATATTTACGCAAAACTGACGAGCAGTCACAACGCCATCGCAAACTGTACTGATGGGAGTGGCGGCGGGGGGAGATACGAGGTATTTCTTTTACAAAAATGGCGGTCGGGAGTTGCGAGTTTTTCTATTTTGCTTTTTAAACGTAAACGGTTTATTTTTGGTATTTAAGAGTTTTGCCGTTAGATGCGTTCAGAATAGTACTATCTAAAAGTGTCAAAACACGATTTTCAAAAAAAATGGAGTTACGAGGTATGCGATTTAGGCCGACGAATTTCATATAAAATGTATACTACGCAATTTATCTGGTTTGCATGTCCAATGTCTTCACTTATAAATTTCGGTATTTCGCCATAGCCTCCTTTCCAAACTCCTTGCCCACATGATGTCATAACCCGACCATGAAAAAATGCCCGGTCGGTGATAAAGACAAAGCATGGCACTATTTTCTCTTTCCTCTTATAGGAATCGCAATAAGACTATCTTTCTCTATCAAAGAGTGTCAGGCCCTTGAAACCATCATGAAACATACGGCCTGATTCGAACTTTTAAGATGTACGTCAAACAAAAACGTCACTTTTGACACTGTATTGATGACTAAAATTTTGCTAAATAACAGCGTCATCTAGTGCAGAATGGCTGCAGCCCTATGTTGCAGTGAAGTTACACGCGGTGGCTATCTAGCGTTGTTTTATCGCACTGTTAACAGCGTCATCTAACGAGTTTTATGCGCATTACTTGAAATCGCTTTGCACATCGCTGTTAGTACTAGTTTTGTTATTAACAGTTAAAAGAGAACTCGCTAGATGGCGTTTAAATCATGTTTTATTAACAATGTTTTACAAAACCATCTGCTTATCTTATTAATAAGTTTTAAAAACTAAAAGTATTTCTCCAGCGGCTCCCCGAGTATGGTCTCCAGTTTCCGAATGGCATCTTTCGTGGTTGCCTCGATCTTGGGGTCTCCATCTTCTAGAAGTTCGGCGAGGAACGGCACGCTCTCGGCCAGGAGCGGCAACCAACTGCTGCCGAGCTGCGTTGCCATGGCAACCAGGCAGTCAAGGGCCAGCAACCTGGAAGAATAATTTAAAGTTTATTAGTATAAATGCTCTGCCCTTTGCCAAAAGGCAGACTGACAATGAAAACGTCCTGGATGTCAGAAACACAAATTAGAATAAGTGAAATATATATAAGGATGTTTTTTTATTATAAAAAATAAGTCAGTAATAAAGGCTTTATTTATTTATTTAGTATAAATGCTCGTGGATCAATTGAAAAAACCGGACAAGTGCGAATCTGACTCGCCCACCGAGGGTTCCGTACTTTTTGGTATTTGTTGTTGTAGTGACCATTTTTAACTAGGTCACAATAATTATGTTCAGCAATTTTTATTTTTAATTATATAGGAGGCAAACGAGCAGACGGATCACCTGATGGTAAGCGATTACCGCCGCCCATGGACACCCGCAACACCTGTCTACTTCTCCGGGAAATAGGCGTGATTATATGTATGTATTTATTTCAGTTAATAAAAAAAATACCGGCCAAGTGCGAGTCGGACTCGCGGACGAAGGGTTCCGTACCATGTACCATTACGCAAAAAAACGGCATAAAAATCGCGTTTGTTGTATGGGAGCCCCCCTTAAATATTTATTTTATTCTGTTTTTAGTATTTGTTGTTATAGCGGCAACAGAAATACATCATCTGTGAAAATTTCAACAGCTATCATGGTTCATGAGATACAGCCTGGTGACAGACGGACAGACAGTAGACGTAGTACCACTGTATATATCTTGTATGTAAATAAATGAAAAAAATATGTCTCACCTTATCTCACCATCATTATGTCTCGTCTTCAACAACACCTGATAATTCAACAGCTTCCACAGGGAATCGTCCGCGGTGGCCACCGCAAACTGAGCCACACAAGGCACTAGAGACTCACCGGCCCTTTCCTTAAGGCCCACAATCCCACCGAGCTGATTCTCCAACTGATCAACCACCGGCTGCATTAATGTTTCAAATCTTTCCTTATTCAGAAAGTTCTGGCTGTCGTATAAGAATACTATATGTAAAGTTTTAATAATGTAGTTGACGAGTGTAATGCATTTTTCTTCGGAGTCAAAGTATAGGTCTTCGGTTTTGATTTTGTTGCAGTAATCGAGGAGGTCTGCTGCGTTTTTGATGAAGTGGCCCGCGAATAAGACGAAAAGGCCTTTCAGTTTGTCTGCGATTGCGCTGCTTACCCTGAAATTAGTAAAAAAAAAATTAAAAATTGCAAACAAAAGTAAAGAATAAAAAACCCGGCCAAGTGCGACTCGGACTCGCGCACGAATGGTTTCGTACCATTACCCAAAAAACGGCAAAATAAACACGTTTATTGTATGGGATTTACTTAAATATTTCTTTTATTCTGTTTTTAAATTAAAATTAAAATTAAATTAAATTAAATTGTCATTTATTTCAGGCCTAATACACCCATATGTGTTAGTAACTTACATAGCTAATAAAAATAATGTTAGTGCTATTACAAAACAAATTAACATGCAAATTAACTAATGACTAGGAGCTAACTTAGGGCTAGGACACACCGGATGAGCCTTATAAATCTAACATATCACCACAAATAATTAAAACTCAACACAATACAATTCAAATTAAATAATTTAAATTAAAAGTTCAATAAATAAAATTCAATAATAATTAAAATTACAATTATTACAATTAAAATTACAAGTATTCACATTTGTCAAATTTTATAAATTAAAAACACAAAAAATATTCAAAAGATAATAAATGCTAATTAAGACAACGCAATCCGGAGTGTGTTACCAGTTATAATTTACAAAGCTGGAGTGCATATTAATCCAGCTTTGGAGCATCGGTGAATCCCATCTCTCAGCAAACACTCTTAGGATGCTATTTGGACTCTCCTTCAGCCTACCGAGCAATGAGGCACAGCGCTTCCTCATGATCGCATGGAAGCCATCCACGCCTGCCTCCGCAAACATGCCCGACGCACTGCACCTCCGTCCAAGTCCAATTAACACCCTAAAAGCGTTATTGTACTGCACACGCAGAGCGCTGTACGTTCTCTGCGTATATTTGACCCATAGATTGCAGGTATAGAAGCACTGGCAGTACGCCTTAAATAAAGTTATTTTAGCCTCCTTTGTACACCCTGCAAATCTACGTGCCAACATGTTACAACGAACGGACAGCGCCCTGCGCTCCCTCTCGATATCCATGTTATCACAAAGATCTTCGGTGACCCAGTGACCCAGATATTTAAAATGATTGACTCTCTTCAGTTCGGTGCCACACAAAGTAATTGGTGGCAGAGTCTCATAGGTTTTCGCACCAGCCTTGAAGAGTAGGAGTTCGCTCTTTGTGGCATTATATCTGAGTCCGTGGGCCCCCGCATATCCCTCACAGATACCGAGAAGCTTTTGTAAGGCACCAAGAGACGGAGCCAACAGCACCATGTCGTCCGCATAGCTGATATTGTTCATACAAACTCCATCAACCGAGCAACCGACGTTGGCGCTGCTCAGCTCCTGGATCAGCCCGTTTACGTATAAGTTGAAAAGCCGGGGAGACGTAAGTCCCCCTTGTCTCACCCCGCATTCCAACCCATACTCATCAGAGCACACGCCGGCCCATCTCACACAGTTCTTCTGATTAAGGTACCAGTGCTTGAGAAGAGAGGTAACCTCACAGGGAAGACCAGCAACGCTCTGCATCTTACGCCAAAGAACTTTATATGACACTAAATCGAAAGCCTTGGATAAATCTAGAAAACAGGCGAATACCGGCGTTTTCCTAGAGGTATAATACTGAACGGTTTGCTTGAGACAGAGGACAGCGCTTTCAGTTGAGAGGCCCGGCCTAAAGCCAAATTGCGCATCGTGTAGGTGAACGTGCTTATCCAACTGTCGGTCAAGCAAAGCGTCCAGCACCTTGGCTATGATGGGTGCCAATGAGATGGGTCTATAGTTGGCAATATCTGATGCATCTCCCGTCTTATTCTTTATTATTGGGACCACAACAGTAAACATCAGCTCATCCGGTAGGAAACTATGGCTAATACAGAGGCTGTACAACATAGCCAACGCTCTTGGCAAATGGCTGCCCGCGTATTTAAGGTGTTCTATACTGAGGCTGTCATAGCCAGGAGACTTACCTCTCACCATTTTCTTCAGTACAGCGGATACTTCTTCGGCGGAGAAATTGACGGAAACCTCCTCGCTATGACAGTCCGACTCAGGCGATTGTAAAGTAGGGCCAAGAGGCGACTCCACCCTAAAATGCCTTTTAAAAGCATTGGCTATGCGAATGGGGTCGTGCTGACCATCGACGCTCACAGGTTGACTGGTCTTCGGATTTAATTTATTTGTAGTTTTCCAAAATTTACAAAAATCTTTCCTTGAATGATGTTCTGCGATTATATCTAATTTAATTTGATTTTGATTTGCTTGGCAGAATTTTAATTTTGTTTTAAAAATTCTGCGCGACTCACACATTTTATTATAAATGGGACCCGCAGTGGGTTTACCACATGCCATCCAATTTAAAAAATGAACCCTCGCCGTCCTGTGAGCGTCCCCCACATGCTTATTCCAACCCGTCACATATTTATGCTTTCTACGTCTTGGTTCAACATAACTTAACACAGCACCGGCACTGAGTGTATCCACAATCGATTTATACATTTTTGTTAAAGCTAATTTATGACCCTCATCACAACAGCGCCTATGGGCACAACTATCAAATTCAGGCGGAAAAACGATTTTATTTAACTCAGTATTACAAAAATCACGATATGTATCTATTTGAGACTCGTCCCTTTCACCCCACTTCACTCTGTCAGTAATAACAGTAGGCGTTGACAACGTAGGTTTTATAAGGTTGAAATTGCACTCTATTAACAGCGGAAAGTGGTCCGACCAGTAGGTGTTATGTAATATCGATACGTCAACAATAGATTGCCTGGCGGCTTGTGTGACCACGCAATGGTCTAACCAGCGCTTGCAGCCATGTGCATCACTAATGAAAGTAAATGAGTCACTCGGGAGTAAATTCATGTCCACACATGTCCAGTCTTGGTCCAAACAAAAGTCTAATAACTCATTCGCAAACAGCTCGCCTGGGTGAGCGTTGAAGTCGCCCAGCACAAAGACCGATTCCACATTACTATTCTCAACTATAGCCGCCACTTCGCTTAAGCATTCTGTAAATTCAATTACGTTATCTGCTGAGTTCGTAGGCATATATATCGAAAACACCAACATCGAGCGGTCACTGTTTACTATTTTGATCGCGCACAGACGCACACTACTGCATTTTATAACCGACACACACGGGAACACTGCCTTCCGCCACAAAATCGCCACTCCTCCATGTGGTCTGCCCCTTAAAATACCATTCGTTGTGTCAACTGCTGATTGACCCGTGAATGAGAAACCATCATTTATTGATCCAAAGAAGCCCAAGTCGTGCGGCATAATCCACGATTCTTGAATGGCAATAATATCCGCCGAGCGGCAAATGCTTCTCACACATTCAATAGATCTCATTGTTTTTAGGGTTCCGTACCCAAAGGGTAAAAACGGGACTCTAAAAAGAATTACTAAGACTTCGCTGTCCGTCCGTCCGTCTGTCCGTCTGTCACCAGGCTGTATTTTATGAACCGTGATAGCTAGACAGTTGAAATTTTCACAGATGATGTATTTCTGCTGCCGCTATAACAACAAATACTGAAACATACAACGTGATTTTTTTGCCGTTTTTTGCGTAATGGTACGGAACCCTTCGTGGGCGAGTCTGACTCGCACTTGGCCGGTTTTTATTAGTATTTGTTATTATAGCGGTAATAGAAATACATCATAGTTCATATTATGAGATACAGCCTGGTGACAGACAGACGGACAGTGAAGTCTTAGTAAAAGGGTCCATTTTTACCGTCGTACCCTTTGGAACGGAACCCTTAAAAATGACTGTAAGTCACATAAGTGGTTAAAGTAGGAAATGCCAGAGGGACTACCGCGAACCACGTTCGAAGTGTTGCCTTCTTGTCGTTCTTACGTACGAATTTACAAGTGCGACAGAGAGGCAACACGTCAAACGTGGTTCGCGGTAGGCACGAACAATTTCGTACATAGACCCGCCATTTCCTATCTGATATAAGTGTCCCGCTCGCACAGTGATGGCATTGGTCGCCAGCATCATCGACGGGTCAGCAGTGTGCGCGTGCGATAGAGATAGAAACAGGCGGGTCGATGTACGAAATGTTACGTTCTTAGCATTCTTACTTTAGTCAAGTTAAGATTCTTTGTAATAATGTTATCAAATACTAATCTAATTACTCTCAAAAAGTTCATATTAAGATTTAAAAGAAATATATAAATTAGAGATGGGCCGAATATTCGGTAATTATTCGGTATTCGGCATATTTTTCAATGTTCATATTCGGCCGAATAGTTCGGTTCGAACTGCCGTATATTTACGGACGCGGATGCGTTTCTGTTTCTTTTCATAAACATGGTATTCCCAGTTGGTCAGAGAAAGGGTCAAAAACACGTTACGAGTGCAGACCGCGGACCTGTATCATAGAGTAACTTATACTAGAGCGGGACTGTCATAGTAAATTTTGTAACCCCAGTAAATTCACTGCCATCTGTCAACACACTTTAAAACTAAAAATGAAGATTTATAAAAATACGATAAAATGTATTTAAATATGGATGGTTTTTTTTATTTGCATTAATTATTTTTATGATTTTGACCCATGTTCTTTCACTGATATGCGTTAATATTGTTAAATAACAAACGAAACCGTCAACGCCATCTATACGACAGTAGGCCAAAGCTAGTAGCGCCCTCTGAACGAGAATCAAATTTTCTTGATTTTGGAGGCACGTTTTTCCTTAGACTGTATCCATCTATTACGGAGTTATATCTATCTTTGCCTGTATGAACTTGTTTTCGCTGAAAACAAGTTCATTTTAGGCAGTTGTAGCCAAACCGAATATTCGGTTCGGCATGAGCTGAACCGAATATTTATATTCGGCAAAGTCCGTATTCGGCCCATCTCTTATATAAATAAACAAATAACGAATTGTCTTACCTATAGAAAGTAATCGCTCGGTCCCTCTGCCCTTCAACATTAGTCCTTATCGCCCAGTCATAGATCTTGAAATAGAACGGCCTGAAGCTCGTCTCCGACAATTTCAGCACCAGACTCACTAAAGCATTCACCACTTCGTCCTCCGCCGAATCTATAGTCGCATCATCTGCTTTATCCACCGAGTCACTTCTTAACTGCAGAGCGGCCAAGAAGAAACCCGTCAAATCTTGCTGCAATGCTGTGAAATCATTTGAAGTTATATTCGCAAAGCTTTCGGCTAATACTGCCATCACTGGACCAACGGCATTATATTTCTCCTTGTCCAAAAGTAATTGATAAGTAGCGTTAGCGACAGGGATTAACACTCTAGGAGGAATCGAGCTAGCGATTTTCTTTTTAACAGCCATTAATTTTGTAACTATTGCGGTCACTTTCGTGCACTCCTGATCAAAAGATTGCCATTTCGCTAGCAATATTGCGTATTCGTATAAAATCTTATGTAAATACGGACTCAAAAACAGTGGTAGGCTTTCGATAATCTTTGCTAGCGATGTCACAGTACTTAATAAGACTAATTCTGGTGTAGCAGCTTTACGCTGCAATTTTAATACTTTGATTAACGCCGGCATGAATTTATGAAGGTATTGTAAAGCGTATGCTTTCATGTTTCCGCATAACTCTGCCAATGTTAAGACCACTGAAGCCATTACATTGCTGGAAATGTTTGGTTTGCATGTGTATTCTGTGACAATTTCAAGTACTGGTCCAAATTCTTCGGGTTCCTTTTCTGCAAGCATTTTGGCTAATAACTTCAAAGATAGTAGAGCAGTTTGTTGATTCAGCTCCATATCTTGAGCGACCAATTTATTTGATTCTCCGTTAGTAACATCGATAGTTTTGACAATGTCAAGCAAAGCGGGCAGCAAAGAATAGATCAAAGTTTTGTCAACACCGTTGAACATTTCTGGGTTATGTTGTATTTTATTATTTAGCAGTTCCATCGACTTTCTTCTGACTGTCTGTAGGGTATGTTTTAGTAAGCCTCTGACAACAGACAAGAACATCGGTGCGGATAGTAAGTTATTTGTATGGTCCAACAAATCATAGCTGTGGTGCAGCATAACTCTGTAGTACTTAACGGTTTTCTCATCGGTGATTTTGGAAATGCTTTGGATGAATGTCAAGATATTTATGATGTAAGTTTTGTAGTGGCCCTCCATTGTCTCGATGTCAGATGCCTGTCTGCTGTGATGGATGAATCTCGACGAAGCCAGGAAGCTATTCATGAAGGTAATAATGATGTATTTGTAATGTCTGAGCTGATTTGGCCGATGTCCGCTCACGCTGAATATCTCAGTAGGGTCGACATTCGTATCCATGGCATTTTCATCTTTCTGTAAAGGCAGCTTTTTAACGTATGCCATCAATTTAATGAATGTCTCCATGCAGATTTCTGGTGGGAACTCTAAAAGGAGATTTTGTCCAAAATCGAGTCTGTTCATTGGAGATTCTCTGTCAGCCAAAGATTTTGGATGCTTATCTTCTTTCTCCTTTCCTTCATTGAAGTGTGCCACGTGTGTCTCTAGTAAGAGAGCGAGGAATGTCCATAGGAACTGATTAGGTCCAATAGTCTCCATCAGTTTCTTGTAAAGTGGCAACCTCCTGTGTTCCGGTACATGCAGTACGACATCAGCAAATATACGCAGAACGGGCACAACGCGCTTTTGCAATTTCTGCAATTCTTTCTCACTGTACTCTTCTACAGGTCTGTCGAGTTTGACCAAAATTGGTATCAGGGTTTCAATAATTCTGATGATAATTTGGAAGCTGTAAGCATCATCATGTCTTAAGACAGAAGAGCCCATGAATGTGAATATTTCCATAGTGTGGTGCAGGACTTGCTCTGGGAGCATGTATGCAGCGTGAGACAAAAGTATCAAGGCATGATGATGAGTTTGAGGGTTCTGAGTGCCTCGAATACATTGGACAACTAATTCAATATCAAACATGGATTTAAGGTTTTTCAATTGGTCTTTGTCTTGGTCATCAACAAACTTCTTGCAGTAATAAAACAGAGATGACAACACCAGTTGCTTTGGGTACTCGACATAAGACTGTTCTTCGAATCTCAAGCATTTGTTTAGGACTTGGAACAAGGTTGAGACAAAAGAGTTGTCCACGGTCATTTTTTTCTTGCTCTGTACGTATTCAAGCATAGTGACGCCTAAACGCCATTCGTCTGTCTCTGTCAGTTGATAAGAAATCATGGAGACGGAAACAGTTTTCTTCTTCTGACTGAGAGCACCAGGATCAGCCGCATTTAGCATTTTCTCGAGTATTGGTTGGAAATCGGTAAAATTCAAGTGGATCTTTCGCATTACTTTAGAAGCGGCGCTTGAAATGAGCGGATTATTACTAAAAGCACCAGCAGCCGCGATCAGATGGACCAAATCCTTGGTTTTCTCTTCTGGAACTTTCTTAAACACTTCCTCGTCAAATTGTTTCATTATCCAAACAGATGGGCTCCTGAACGTCTGATCCTCCTCCATAATGCATTCCCTATACTCTGTCAAAGCAAATGCTATAGGATCCCAGATAGTTTGCTTAGTCAATGTCGAAATCGTCACAGAATTGATTCGACTGCAGATGTTCCTGAAGATCTTAGATTCATAGACATCGAACGTGAATTTTAGATTGTCCTTATTCAATTTGAGAATTAGTTCAAACATGTTGAAGGATGGAATGATTATAGAGAAAGCTTGGATATTGTTGATATTTGCCATGATCTTGAGAAGTTCGCTGGATACATGAGCGGGCGTGTCTTTAACTACAATGCCTAGGAGTTTTTCCACACACTTCTTCCTGAAAATTTTATCTGCAGAGTGAGTTAGGAGTGTATCGAGAACTTGTGATATTTGTTCAGGGTCCATTACTAGTTCTTCTCTATGGTCAAATAATCCTTTCATAAGCTGGACATATATTTGGTTTTTATTGGACTTATTCTTTATTAACAGCTCGATCATGTCAACAGTGTAAGATCTAATCACAGAAATGGGGTTGTTCAAATTAAAAATAATCATGAGCATGATGACATCAGAATCATACAGCCATTTCTCGTTTTGCTGCATTTCTATGAAGGTGTAAAGCAATTTGAGACTTTTCAGCTGAAGTTCAGCGTTGATCACATCATTAGGATCATTTGCATACAGAATATGCCCACAACCGAAGTTTACGATGAATTCGAATTTTTCTTTTGCATCAGAAAAGGATTTATCAAGCAGCTTTTGAAGCAATTTTGAGTAATTCTGGCTGTAACCTTCGAGAGAACATCCGGTGATAAAAATCTCGTATAACCTTCTAATAAGGATTGTGTCTGCGTCTTTGCAAAGATCACACCAGGGCTTGGACAGTATTTTGATCTGCATGCCTTCAATCATTCTGCTGAAAATGTACTCCATAACTTCAAAGACAATTTTGTCCTCATGTGACGTTTTTATAAAACTTGGCATCATCTCAACTGAAAAAGATTCGCCTTTAGTGACTGGAACTATTTCTCTACCCTGAATAGGTTCTAAAATTAAGCCTAGGACATCTGTAAACTCTTGGACACGCATTGTCTCAAAGGAGCAAGATTTTAGCAGCAGATACATAGAAATGTCAAGTATGTTTCTTTTCTTCAGTTGCAATGGATCCAGGAAGTCAAATTTCATTGATCTCTTTACAAACAACTCATTGTACACCATCTGTATTAAGACTCCATAATTGTCGCTGTATGATTCTTTCATGTCAAGATTTTTCGTCAATTCGAACCTCTTTCCCCAACTTGAAGTCAATATATTCCAGGTTACTTTGGCCGATGTTTCGTCAAATGGAAACAAGTATGGCGTCAGGGCAAGAATGGTAGCCTGATTTACAGGTAATGCATCTAATTTGCACAATTTATTAATAGCTTCACATATAACAGGTTCCCAATCATAACGCTTTTGTTTTTGTTCCAGAATTGATATAAATACGTCAGTAAGTTCTGCGTTATCAAATACTTCATTCAAATTGGCAGTTGAGATGTTCAGAACAGCGGCAACTACTCTAGCATTTTCGTCGTGAAGTCTATCCAACAGAGCATCTTTGACAAACTCTTTGCTTTCTGTTTTCAATCGCTTAAATTCCTTATTTATATATTCTACAGCTTCGACTCTTAATTGTGGGTTGACATTAGTAAGGTTTTCGAAAAGATACCCTCCTCCAATTTGGTGAGCTACAGCAGGATTAAATCCTAGAGCTTTTATAAGACCCCTATTCACTTTTTTATTAAACCTATTGTCGGTCAAACTTAGTTGTTTTTTCACCACTTTATCAAAGTGTTCTGGATATTTCCTTTCAATGCTTTTCAGGAAATGTGAATACCAGTTGAGTAATTTAAATGAAAAGGAGCTTTCATCAACCATGGTGATGTCATTATTAACTATAATTTTTTCTTGTTTTGGTTCCTTGTAAGATGTGATTACAACTCTGTAAGACAAAAAAAACTAGTAAGAAAATGTACACAATTAAACTAAACTATTAATGAAGAATTTAAAGCCTATTACATAACAAATATCAAATTTAAAAAACAACTGCGTTTTATTTGTTGGTTAAAAACCATAGCTTGCATGCAGGCAGCAAAAATAAACCAACTTACTTCTCATACCAAGCTCAAATTAGCTCAGTAGTTTTGAAGCTATTGTGGAACACATAAAAATCCAACCAGTAAATAAAGTCCTTTTGGTAACAAAACATAATTTTATGTGCAACAGTTTTACCAAAATAAAAAATAAAATTATTCACTTACTCGATTATTTTTGAGGGACTCTGGTTCGTCAGATCAATGCTGTCAAATAATATCAGTGGCATGTCACTATATAGCATAAACTCCTCCGAGTTCTTCAGCAAATGTTCCAGGATGGTCCTCAGGAACGCACAAACAAATTTGTGTACTTTAATCTTGCTCTCAATTAGCTTCTTCAAATGTGTGCAGAGTGTGCTCATAATATCGTTTGAGATATTGTACAGTATAGGATCTAACAATTTTAACAAACCCTGCTGATTGTTATAAATCAAGTTTATAAGCAGAACCACATCATACGTCAAATCCGAGTTTAATAATTTATCCACAATATTTATCAGTATGTTTGATTTGAAAGTAATTTTGGTAGAAATGTAGCCAAGAATCACCAATGACGAGGCTTTAAAATCAGGTATAGGAGAATCTAAACCCACAATCACAGTTTTCATAATAGGGCCGATAACTTCTTCTTTAACTGATTTAGAGGAGTTAAGGGTGCCGATGATGGTTGAACACCAAAAAGCGTAGACAGTATTTAGTTGTGTCGCTCTGTCGCCAAATTCCTTAACGGCTCTCAAGGTGTTCATAGATATGAAGTCTAGCACTGCACGGTTAGAAATACACTGGTTGTGTAAATCCTGTTTTGAGAGGGGTGATCCAGTCTTCTGCACGCATGAGAGCCATTTGACTATAGGTGATCTCAAATGCAAAATCTGGACAATACGGACAAATATTAATGTCTCATGATAAGGCAGAATCAAAGCTACTAAAGCGGCTGGATTATAGTAATGTATACTGTATCTATTCACCAGCCACTCTAGAGCTTTATGAGCTGACTGCAGTTGAACATATGGCGACAATTCTATGAGAAACTTTTCAATATTAACATTCAAGTTGTTGTTAACTTCTTGAGTCTCTACAGCTCTTTCAAAATCAATTGATGACTTATTGAATAGTGTCTCCTCGAAGGTTTCAAATTTTGAGTCCAATGTTATGAGTTCCTGCAGACCACTGCGCCCGAGTTCGTAGAAAGTATTACGGTCCTTCAACGCGGCTTCTCTCGGGTCGAATAATAAGGATGCCTTCTTTTTATCCTCTTTGTAAATGTCAGTTTGAGGAGCAGCTAATTTCTGCAGCTGTTCAGCTAGCGAGGTTGTTGCCATTGTGTTATTATTCTGTTGACAACATAAATTAATCACTACATAGTATAAAACAAAGTCGCTTTCCGCTGTCTGTATGTCTGTCCCTATGTATGCTTAGATCTTTAAAACTACGCAACGGATTTTGATGCGGTTTTTTTTAATAGATAGAGTGATTCAAGAGGAAGGTTTATATATATAATTTGTAAAGTTTTTGTGTAAATTAGTTGAACTACCCGTGCGCTAGTACTTAAAAAAGTGTCGTCGGCGTTTCATAAACCTTGAGTTTCACGTAAATATTTTTTCGCAGCGTTGTAACAGAAGTTCTCAAATTCAACTTACCACGGATTCATTGGTTATAAAAACTAGTGTAAAGCAACACACGCCACAGTTCGGCTTCTAAAATAGAAAAACTAGTAAAACACCAACACGTGTATTGCATGAAACGCATGTGAAACGCATGTCAGAGTTGTCAATGTCAGTTTTGACAAACAGATTACAGAAGTAAAAGGTATGTTCCAAAATGATACTGATCTCTATGAGCTAAAGCCCCACCAAAGAATATAATACTCACTAGGAGCCCCACACAGTGTAGACGCAAACGCCAATTTGGCTCGCCGATTTCAACAGCCGATTATGATCGATATTACCGATAAAAAGGATGTGCGGACGTAAGAATACCAATTTATGACGCTAGTATTCGCATCTAGGGGCATTTTTTCAATTTAGAACCCTCAAATATCACCATAAAGCTGGTGATTATACTGGAGATTGACGCCAATTCCTTTTCTGATCAAATCGATTGATTTTGATCATCCCGCCTGGACTGGCCTTAAACTTGTTCCAAAATATCAGAATTCCAATATTGTTGTTTCTTGTTGCATAAATCTGATCAAATATCTGTCATTAGTGTCAACACTGTCAACTGTCATTCATTTCGTCATGGTCATTCGCCTTTGAACAGTTTGAACTCTAAATTTCTATTCCTATTTGCGTAATAATCGTCCTTCCTCGCTATCAGCAAAACATAACAAACAGCAGCTGACGAACGTAAACCACAAGTCATACGATACACGATACCATACTACAAATACTCAGTCAGTCTCAGTCATAACTTTGCTTGCGTTGCGTCGTGTTCTTTGTTCTCTTATAAACTACAACTGAGCAATGGCTTTGTGGATATACGGTGTGTTTTTGTTCATAAGCCCATGCTTAAGTTATAAGCCGGTGGTTTTAATACATGGAGTGATGACGGGCGGCGGCAGCATGGAAATGATTGCGCACAGAATCCAAGAGGTAAACAAGCAAATGTTTACGTATTCTGCTACCAGAAGCGTTCGATACATGATGACTAGAGGTATAAAGTGGTAATAACCCATCATAATTGATTTGATAAATAATAAGGTGCATTACGTTACTTGGCTAATTTTAAAAGTGGCAATAGCAAATATCTATCCTCCTGAGACTCAGACACCGTTGTTTTCTTTTTTGAATTTGGAACCCTTAAAGCAATGCTTACCAAGGCATCTTGCTTAACATTGCTACAGTTGAGACAGTGTTCCTAGTTATGTAGTAATTTGCCATTTTCAAAATTAGCCCACTTTCCAAGTCATCCAAATGCATCTTATTACTTTTTTTCAAATTCAGAGATTTTCATAATTTTATATACTTAATAGTTGATATAAAAATGTACCTGTGTTAAAGTACAAATATGTATGTGAAGAGTCTAATCTACCCAAGGACTATCCCTCTCATGCATAAGACCTGTGTCTATACCTCTCATATTGAATGATGGTCCCAATGACCATTACCCCTATACCTTTACCTCATAAGAGGGTTCTGGCGTGATTTTTACTCTACAAATTAGGTTCATATCCTAGACTAAGTTTGCAAATCATTTTATATTCATATTTTAACCCAGAAATAAGGCTTTTCTTTTGTTATTTTTTTTATGACCATTCCTAGAAGTCCCATTTGCTTGGACGTCATTCAAAAAATAATTGAAACAATATGTAAAAATATGCTTGAGAAAGGAGACCTAGGCTCTCCGAAACATGTCGCGCGAGTGACTAAAACAAGTGAGTCTAAACCGTGAATTTTTTTATGAAAAAATATGTATTGGATGGATATGTGCTACTCCAAAAATATTTACAAACATTTTATGTGACTGGCTGACAGCTACCCCATTTAAAAATAAGCTATCGTCACCATCATTTGATGCTGGAGGAATAGTAGTGAAAGGTCTACCAAAATTATCTCACATTTGAAAGTTGGGGAAAAGCGTACATACAGTAAAGTAAAACTATGCCCTATTTTTCTATAGATATTTAAGTTTTCTTTCTCAGTTGTAGGGTTCCGTACCCAAAGGGTAAAAATGGGACCCTATTACTAAGACTCCTCTGTCC
The DNA here is from genome assembly GCF_947568885.1 of Cydia strobilella. Classification (NCBI taxonomy): domain Eukaryota; kingdom Metazoa; phylum Arthropoda; class Insecta; order Lepidoptera; family Tortricidae; genus Cydia; species Cydia strobilella. Next base: position 4,444,661 of record NC_086044.1, on the reverse strand, counting down.
GTTTGTCTGTCACCAGGCTGTATCTCATCAACCATGATAGCTAGACAGTTGAAATTTTCACAGATGATGATGATGTATTTCTGCTTCCCCTATAACAACAAATACTAAAAAGTACGGAACCCTCGGTGGGCGAGTCCGACTCGCACTTGTCCGGTTTACATAAATATGTATATGCCTTACCTTACTTTCAGCTTACTTTTAAAGGAGCACTTGAATGGAATTTTATTAGCGAATGGCATTTATCCTCTATGTCAATTAAATCAATGACTCCCTTTTGGCAGAAGGTTAAAAAATTTATGGACAGAATTTGGGGAATAGGATCCTTTTCCCTAAATTTCATTCACTTTCATTCACTTAGCTCTTGCAAATTGGTTAAATTCATTTTACTCTGAGACAGTTTAACATAGATACCTATTTTTGCAGAAACATCCAAACACAACCGTGTACAACTGCAACAGGTTTGAGAGCTGGTCTAGCCTGGAGAACATGTGGCACCAAGTGCTGGAAATTGGTCAGGATGTCGCCAACATCTCGGCGAGGCATCCGGAGGGCATTAACCTTATAGGTCAGTTACTTATCAAGTTCATTCTATTATGCGGTTTTTAGATGTAGTGTAGGGACGCCTGCAGAAAACGGGATGTTCAGTGGGATAGGGCTCTAAGGCTTGCACAGTCGCCATCAGATATATCGGAGCGGCCAAGGCGCTCACAAATATCTGAACACGCCTCTATTGTCAACGCGTTAGGGTGTGTGTTCAGATATTTTTGAGCACCTCGGCCGTTCCGATATATCTGATGGCGACTGTACGCCAACGCCATTATTTTTCCATGAGTGGACCAAGTTTTATTTCATCAAATCAGTAAGCATGTGTAACATTTCTGTCCTTATTTGATAGGGTATTCTCAAGGTGGCCTGATAGCCCGAGGCATCGTCCAGACATTCCCCAATGTCTCCGTCAGCACCTTCATCTCTCTCAGCTCACCACAGGCTGGACAATATGGAGGTAAACTAAATTATACAAGGCGCTCTTTGATAGAGAAATTTATATACTATTTAGTGATAATAATACCTCGTTTTACTACCCGTTCACTTCGAGTTGGCCGTTGCGTAATGATGTCACAGCCATTATCACAGTACTAAGCGGACCTGGGTTGCGGTGTGGTGCGAGGGAAGGTAACAGCCAACTTGAAGCGACTGGCTAGCAGTGTTGGCCGAAACGTTAATGCAATTAACCATTAACCAGTTCAAATTGAACCGTAAACTGTAACCGTTACGGTTTACGGTTCAATTTGTACTTATTCTTCCTCGGTCCCTCATTGCTGAGGATCGCGACCATGTATGCTCCGTCTCCATAGTGTGCGGTCATAAGCCATATGGGTCACGCACTGCATGTTGCCGCCAACCACCCTCTTCACAGCATCAGACCAACTAGTGGGTGCTTTTCCTCGCGCACGGTTGCCATCTATTTGACCCAAGATAATCTGCCTTTCTAGGTCATGCTTCTTAGACCGCATGATATGTCCAAAACAGCTGAGTACGCGTTCAATTTGTACTGGTTAATGGTTAATTGCAATTAACGTTCGGCCAACACTGCCGGCTAGTACATGTACCTATCTTTATTTCCAGCCGGTTTCCTTCACCTAGTATTCCCCGGACTATTAAAGGAGAGTGCATATGAGTTGTTCTACTCCCGAGTGGGCCAGCACACGTCAGTGGGAAACTATTGGAACGATCCCTACCATCAGACCTTGTATGAGACATACAGCGTGTACCTGCCTTACATCAACAACCATATTGCGTGAGTTTTCTTTTTTAATTTAAAAGAATGTAAATCGCGTTAATGAGTTATTCGGGTTCAGTGACGTACTTGTCCTATAAACAAATTAATGATGCATATTGGCTATGTGCACAACTGTGGCGCTCGCCTGGCGGCTTTATGGCTTATTAGTTCTATTTATGGTTACTACAAAAAATTGGGTCAACAAATTATCACATTTTGCCACGATTTGCGATGTTGCGCTACCACAAATATTTAGCCAATATGACGTAAAAGTCGTAAAATTACAATAATATTTGTATTTTGTAGATGGAAAATCGGTAACGTTATGTAGTAAGAGCTTGTCAATCATGTGATGAGTAAATTCGTCGACTAGCTCAGCCGGTTCCATGGTGTAATGGTTAGCACTCTGGACTCTGAATCCAGCGATCCGAGTTCAAATCTCGGTGGAACCTGACTTTTTGTATTTTTTTCTTTTTATATTTTCTGTTATTTAGATTTTAGAATATTTATATTTACATATATATTTTTATAAATTTAAATTAAGAAGATTTAAATTTTATTTATCTCTTATTCACATTACTATTACCAACTATTACGTAGTTACAAGCTTATCAATTCAATGTTTTGCGTAATTACGTTTTTAGGTCAATGTTATTAATTGTTTACAATGATTCTAGGTCAGCGAAGACGACTGATTTCAAGAGCAATTTGCTTAGGCTAAAACGTTTTGTTTTGGTCGGAGGACCTGATGATAACGTTATTACTCCTTGGCAAAGCAGGTAACTTTCTCAATATTTTTTTTAATTAAAATATTCATAGCGTATCTAAAATAAAACAAAATAAATTCGCTATACACATTCCTGCACACCTATTATTTAAAAAAAAAAAAAAACTTTTTTTTAAAACACTTTTTTGTCTTAGTGTTTTTAGTCAGTAGGTACAGATAATATGTCTATAGTTGGTCAAGCAAATCCTGTCAGTAGAAAAAAGGCACGAAATTCAAATTTTCGGATATCGTCCCATGGAAAATTCCCAGGGAAAAGGGCGCCTAAATTTTTTAATTTGCCGCCTTTTTCTACAAACAAAATTTGTGTTGTTTATAAATTTTACTATGTTTCTTATAAATTTTCATACTTTTCCAGTCAATTCGGGTACTACGACGCCAACGAAACTGTAATCGAAATGAGAGACCAGCCGATTTACAAAGAAGACAAAATTGGACTTCAAGAACTGGACAAGAATGGAAAACTCCACATCGTCACTGTACCCGGAATCAACCATTTCAACTGGCACATGAATGTTAGTATAGTTGACGACTATTTATTGCCATATTTAGATTAATTTATTTAGGTTTTCATTTTATTACGCCGTAAACTGGGCAATTTTGTTTAGTTCCATGTTTGTCCGTGGCGCTACTAATAGTTCCGCAGTATGTCAGTAGATGGCGCTTAAATCAATCTTACATACTTTAGTTAGTCATTTCCCGTAGAAATGTAGTAGCGCCACTTATTAGTATCACATTATATCAATAGATGTCTCTGTGATAAATTCTTATGAATAGCTTGTAAATTGCAGTCTAAACTATATTTTTGTAAAATGTAGATCTGAACTGTACAAGCTTTTATTATCGTACAAAAAAATCAGCCATATTTTTTCACGATTTACATATATCTTTGATTTGGATTCGGCTGTAATTTAGAATTAGATAGTAGAATTGTATATCTAAGAGGGATTTAATATTTTGAATACTCTCACCCAAGTATTTTGGCTATTTACCAAATAATAGCTCAATTTTAGGATATAAGCTTGCATTCTGACTTTAATAATGGAGGTTTTTCTTATAATCAACTCTTAAATAATTAATTTACTCAATACTTATTCTTATTAATTTATACATCTGCAATACTAATTTTATATGTAGTGCCGTTCATTTTTATAAAAATCATGATTTGAATATGCGCGTGTGTGTGTGTGTTTATGAGAACAATTTATTTTATCTACGCACATATCATAAACCAACATTAAGATAAACTGTTTTGTTACAGCAAATTTCTTATTTGTGTAAATGTTTTAATAGCTTCATTATTATATCAAAATCGATTTCCTAATGACAATCCAATTTCGAACATCTCTGAAAAAACAGCAATTTGATTAGACCCCTATTCTAATATCAGTCGAGATGACGTTTTCTTCGAAATGAAATTTTTCTGTGTAGGTAGCTCTTTCTGCCACAGACAGTCCGCTGTTTCAATCTTTTATCTTAATTTTCAATATTTTAATACCGGTGCTGTGACAAGTGCCAGGTCTGATTTTAGACATATTCATATCGTAGATAAGGCTATGCATTTTGTAATAAATTTGTTTATAATTGTCAACACGTGTCACCAGCGACGTCGAGTGAAGTGGCGCGACGTTGCCGGACTTCGTTCGACATGTCTGGCAACATCGCGCGTCACATGTCGCCAGTGTGTGTCATAAGTCGTGCTATGTCGCCATTATGTCGGGCGAAGTTTCGTCAAGTCGCACGTCTTTGCCTGACGTCGAACATATAGTTGGTCAAGCAAATGTTGATGTTGTCAGTACAAAAAGGCGCGAAATTCAAATTATCTATGGGACGATATCCCTTCGCGCCTAATTTTTTTTAAATTTGCCGCCTTTTTCTACTGATAAGGTTTGCTTGGTCAGCTATAAGTCGCTCGATATCGCCAGATATGTCAAGCAAAATCGCTCGACTTCGCTTGACATGTCGCGGACACGTGTCGCGGGACATTTGTCCCCTAGCCCTGTCTTTAAATGTGCCATTTTCAACCAAAAGGGTACTTATTGTCGGTTGTCAGTAAGGCGCTATTTTCATATAGCTTCAATTAGCAATCAACCTTATCGACAAGCGACAGTGTGGTACCTTTTGGTTGAAAACGTCACAAATTGTGTCATTATAACTATTATACTCTGTAGGTATTTGTAAATCCGGATTATTGCAATCTAGTCAGATATCCGATTGAGTGAAATATATTTTTTATCGCACACCTACATATCTTATTATTTAGATTTTCCTTATTATGGATTATGAAGTAAAATCCCTTATCATTTAGTTTTTGGAAATGTACGTGATATTACAAGAAATATGATTTTTAATAGATAGATTATAGTTGTTCTGAAATTATAAGAAGCGGACTTAATAGGGCCGATATGTACAACAGTATAAAGGCCCTGTAAAATAATAATAAAAAATAATAAAAAATTTTTTTTTTTACACATTTGCTAAATAATTATTTTAAGTTTAATCGGTTTGATAATAATATGGTGAAATTGATGATGACGTAGCGCTGGTGGCCTAGTGGTAAGAGCGTGCGACTTGCAATCCGGAGGTCGCGGGTTCAAACCCCGGCTCGTACAAATGAGGTTTTCGGTGAAGGAAAACATCGTGAGGAAACCGGACTAATCCCAATAAGGCCTAGTATACCCTCTGGGTTGGAAGTTCAGATGGCAGTCGCTTTCGTAAAAACCAATTCTTGGGATTAATTGCCAAGCGGACCCCAGGCTCCCATGAACCGTGGCAAAATGCCTGGACAACGCGAGGAAGATGAATGATTGATGATGATGATTCAGGCAACTAAGGCCCATAGATATATACCTTACAAACTAACATACATACAGTAATAAAAATCTAAAAACCATTTTCGCGACGCAGTTTTCTGTTCCGTCAGCCGTTCCGGTGCAGGATTCCACAGAACCGCCGAAATAACACGCCCTTCGGCCAGAAGTCGGCGAATTTAGTGCCTACATTGTTTTTAAAACAAAAAGAATTAGACGAAGTAATGATTTTGATAGATAAATTTTAAAGGGAGGAGGTAATTTACTACTCCGGCTGCTATTATTTGGCCGATTAAGGTCTTTTCTGGAAAATCAGAACAAAGGTAAGGTCGAAATTTTGTAATCGCACCTGTAATATTTCTTGTTACATTTGATTTCAAACAAGAGGATTTTGTTATTGTTCTCATATTAGTGGAGTCAATATAAAGTTTAAGTTACATTAAATGCACACTCAAATTTTTCTACATGGGTGAATTCTATATCATATTGAATACCCGTCTGTAAAGTAACAACTTCATATCAGTTCCCGTTTTTGAGAAATAAAACTTTTTTTTAAATCTTTTATACTACTTAAACAATAATTCCCACATAAGATATTTTTCGTAGAATGGGTTATGAAGCTTATACGACTACACGGTCAGAATATCTGTCGACAATAATGTAAATTATAGATTTATTGAAACAAATTATTATTTTGTAAGTTTTTCATGACCGAGGAACTCCCACACCGAGAGAAAAGTTTACTATGGTGGTTATGAAGTAGTTGTATCGATCATGTTTAAAAATCTCCCGAGTCACTACTATATTTGTAGAATAGCAGCAAGATTTTGGAAACAAACAGCAAATAATGTTCTGCACAATTAATGGACATTTCTAGTTTTTTGCCAGTAACTGCACAAGTTATGGAAGAATAACATATTCATTTTTCTCTCGATAATTAAATCAATTTCCAGCATAAAAAAATAAAAAGTATGCGGTATTTCCAGGCATTCACAGAGGCCAATTCTAACTTTATTTAAGATGTCAATAATATATCATTTTGTTATCATTCGCCCGACGGTCTCGCTCGCACCAAAACATATTTTAACTAGTACGAGCGAAACGCACACGCAAATTAAAAAAAATGACATCTTTAATAACAAAGTTCGAATTAGCCTCAAGGTATATTAGGAAAGTATACCTTATGGCTTATGGCATTGCGTTAAGGTTCAATAGTTCAATGCATTAAGTGTCTGTCTTTATATGAAAAACGATAGCTGTCAAATTTTTATATCTATTCACAAAACGTTTAGAATACTGGATGCTGTGTCAGATATAAATAGACCCTTGAAGTCTTACAACTATCTATTATGCTTGATCTGAATCTTACTGGTTAGTAAGGACCGTCCACTTAGTTATACTTCGAATAGCCGCCCGGACAAATTATAAAGCTAATTTCGAATTTTAAATTTTGACAATTCACGAGAAGAGTAACGTAACGTCAAACGATATGTTTGTCCCTTTTCAACGATCCTGTCATCCGATGCTTTTAGTAGCGGGAGCTGTGAGAGTGAAAAGACGCAAATGTCAGCAATTCTTACCGCTTGGTATTTGTCAGCGAGCGCATCGCGACATTAAACCAGTATGAACCTGGCCCTCGATTACGTATAATTATAAGGAAACTTGGGATCAAGTTATATTAGTCTAAGGTCTAACAGTTGAGAATAAGACGTGCTCTGAATATACAGTGTGGAATTTTTTTATGGGCCCTGAAGGGAAAGTGCCTTAAAACCTTAAGTTAGCTCATTTTATTTTTAAAAAGAAACAAAACTGCATTCAAAGGTTTTTTGAAATTCGCTTGTCTCGCCTGGGAATCGAACCGACTAAAAATTCCAAACAATAAACACTCCCTATTTTATTCTACTAGTCGATACAGTTAATGTTAATGATAACATTTCTTCAAGAAACATTAGGTCTTTCACTCGTCTGTCGTACAAAATTTCCATAAAATCGAATATTTAATACTCAAGAATATTTTTAGACAAGCAAAATTGAAAAAAAAATTAAAAACCTTTGAATGCAGTTTAGTTTCTTTTTAAAAATAAAAGAATGTCTCCTTTAAGTAAAATGAGCTAACTTAAGGTTTTCAGAGAATTTCCCTCCAGGGTCCATTAATTTGATTATTAAATTATAGTGGTAAGTAAGCGCATTGAGTATGCACTTTTGTCTCAGGCGATGCCGCTTGGCACGATTGATTGTTCCTTAGGGCAAACAAAACTGATTCAGCCCGGTAGCCACGAGATCGTAACGCCACCCAAAAGGGGGGTGAAAGGGTCGGCTCCCCAAATCCAATCTATGCTATATTTCTTCCTGTTCTTAGCAACTAGGGCAACTTATATATCATTTTCGTATAATTTAGGAACGAGGAATTCATTTTTGAAATAATTATTAGACCTTTCTATACAAAAAAATGAGTTGTTTACAAAAAATTTAAATGTTATGTAATTTTTTGTGACACTTTCCCTGTTACAATTACAGTGTGGCGATTTGCACTAAATAAAAAAATGGACAATGTAGCCCATTTATTGTTCATTCTGGAAAATATCACTTTAAAGGAATAGCTGCCGAAACGCCTGTCAAAAAAGAGGCGTTTTTTTTCTTACTAAGCGGCGTTTTAAGTTTCCAAAGTTTTTATTCCTTACTTGTTGTTTTTATTCCTCACTTGTTGTTTTTATTATTTTTTCGCAACTGTGTTAAAAAACGTCGTTCGATACACGTGCGGAAATGTCATTCTTCACTCGTCCCGAGTCTTGCCAAGATACCTATCTCGGTACTCGTGAAGTAATGACATACTTTCCGCACTAGCATCGAAATGTACTATTTATTCCATTTGGGCACCAAAAAGTATGTTGGTAGTAAAGCTTTTAGTGCGAGTAAAATAGTATGTAATAATGATTTAATATAATATTGTTAATTTACTAAAGTTTCATTATTGCGTCATTTCATCTCATAACCCTACTACCCATTGAATTGAATGACCTTTTTCACGTTTTCTGCAGCAATGCATTCGACTGCAGCAATATTGAAGCGCGATATTGCTGTCGACTGCTACGGCAGTAGCCGTAAATGTCAAAATCAAATTTCCTGTCTGGATTTTGACGTTCATTTAAAATAAATAATCAAAGGGGATCATCGATTTTGGGCCCGGAGGACAAACCATCGCGTATATTATGGTACACTACACAGACGGTTACAGTAATTATAAACGCATTTGATTACGGAAAAAGATATAATATTGGGTGTAAATGAAACGGGAATGTATTATACAATAAAATAAATTATATCTATTATTAATTTCCGTAAATCACACCATCATCTTTATAAGCATAGCTTAGCTTAACGCTCAATTTCGCACAAACCGTGAGGTTTTCACTAAGGAGTTTAAAATTCTCTTTGCACTAAACTTTATGGTTGGTAGAAAAGTCTGTATTCTAATTTGGCACTAACTGCCACTGTCTGTCATTGCTATGTCATAGCCTCATAGCTGACATACGTGAGATATATGCCGCAATGTATGCATTGCGCGTTTTATCGGAGCTTTGCCTGAGGTGTGTTAAGTAAGCGCGCAATCAAAATTAAACATGCGTAAACAATCGTTACGCGTACCGATGAAACTGGGTAATTAGTCATGGGAGAATTAACGGTCGACCGCATCCCGAACTCTCGGCAGTTCAAGCGGACCGATCGTCTACCGCGAACATTGAAGTGAGACGGAGATATGGAAGTTGATCAAACGTTCTCTACAGTGAATCAGTACCCGTCAGTTAGTGTCTGCGTGGGTAATTTAAATAGCTTGGACGTCGTAATAATTATGGTTGTATTCCATACAATATTACATATACGTGAGAAATTTTTTGTAATTACACTAACATGAGTAAGAGATTTATGAAGGTGAAACAAAAGTCGTGTGTCCATTTTCTATAAGCAACAAAAAAAAATTCGAAACAAAAATGGTTAATAATAATTAAACGGATTCATTTACGTTAGAGATTTTTTTGTAGAATATAGTAAATATAAAGAGCTTAATTAACATGTAATTTTTATGTACACATTAGTTGTTATTTTTATGTAAAAAAAATTTTTAATAAAGAAAGTTATTGGGGGCAGGTTTCTGTGTCAAGCTGGAAGAAAATATAAATACTTAATGAGTATATGCTTGAGAACAGCATATTAGAAAATCTCTAGTGTGGGGATTGATGTTTTGGTTTATTTTTCTATTTTAGTAATAATTTGGATTTATAAAAAAAAAATGACATATTTTGTGGAGATTTTTTTCAAAATATATTATTTGTAACATAGGTAATCACATCTCAAAAAATCTCTAATGTGAGAATTAATGTAGATTTCTCATACATTTTGAACTGTGCTGACCGGCCTATATGACCAATTCTTAGAAACGATAAAATTATGTTCTCAGAAGCAATTTTGTTTCAAAAATGACAATGAGTGACTTATCTATATTCAAACTAAGCGTATAATAAGTTCATTGTATGAAAATGAAATGAGACTTTATATTTTAGTGAGTAAGGTCTATTTTTGATAGAGGCCAAATGCATATGTTTTTGTGCTTATCACGATTTAAGAGCATAGAAGATTAGATACAATTTCAGTTTCAGCTACGTGTCTCTGATAAGATAGATTTACTGGAAGTTTCTTAAAAACATCGGTCGAAAAATATTACTAAGGTAATGTAGGGAAGACCGTCTAGTCTGTGCGGAAAGGGAAGACTCGTGAAATGTATAGGATCCAATACATTCTACGACTCTTCTCTTTTCGCACAGACTATCAGGTAAGACAGTCTAGCTCTTTCGTACCTTTTAACTCTTGCGTTTGTATCAAGGTCCTGATACTCTTTGATAGAGAAAGATAGTCTTCTTGCGATTCCTATAAGAGGAAAGAGAAAATAGTGCCATGCTTTGTCCTTATCACCGACCGGGTGGCATCATAGGTAGGAGGCGATGGCGATATACCGAAATTTATAAGAGTGAAAGAGAAAAAATCTTATGCAGCCCAAATTTTATATGAATATTCTTTCTCTTACCCCCGGTCGCTCGGTGGCGCGTCTATAACTACTTGTATATACCTAGTCGGCTCATAAGTTCTGTCATATACATAGTATCAAATAAAATCAAAAGTTTAAGTTTATTCCGTATAATTTGTACAGTGTTTGAAAGCTTATAAACTAGAGAATCTAAATGTATAACATTTATTCAAAATGACCGCCATAATTATCTACACAGGCTTGAAGTCTTCGTGGCCAGCCGTCAATGGATTCACGCACCACTTTCATGTCGATATTGGCCACTGCCGTGGCAAGAGATTTTTTCAGCGAGTCTAGATTTGCATGAGGTTTTGAGCACACCTTTTCCTCTAAATACTGCCATATTTTATAGTCTAAAGGATTAAGATCTGGGCTAGAGGAGGGCCAATCTTCATGCCGTATAAAGTCGATTTTATTGGAGGCGAGCCAGGCTTGTGTAGACTTTGCCTTATGGGCTGGAGCAGAGTCCTGCTGGAAAACCCAATGCTGGTTTAGAAACATCGTATGGGATAGTGGTTTCACAATATTAGTCAACACCGTGTCTTGGTACACTTTGGCACTAGTTTTTACTCCTTTCTCACAAAAATGCATACTAGTGACGCCCGCATAAGAAACTCCCAGCCAAACCATCACAGATGAAGGGTGATGACCTCTTTGAATACGGGGAATGCTATTAGACGCTTCTTTACTATTGCGAGCGTACACTCTATCATTTTGTTTATTACAGTTTTCTTCTATGTCAAAAATTTTCTCGTCCGAAAACAGTATACAACGGTGCTTATTTTTAGCGTACTTCTTCAATAAAGCTTTAGATCTTTTAAGCCTTAAAGCTTTAAGCCGACCATTGAGAAGATGGCCAGTTTTTCGTTTATAAGCACGAAGTCTCAGGTCTTGATTAAGCACTCTTTTCACCGTGTTTTTGCTCAAACCCATCTGGAGGGCCATACTTTTTGTTTCCTAGCGGGATTTCTGGCAATGCGTGCCCTAATTGCTTGTACAACCGCTGGAGTCCTAGCTGTACGCGGACGACCGCTTCTTTTCTTGTCATTTAAACTAGAGACCTCACTGTATCTTTCTATGGTACGATGCACAAATCTTAGAGAGAATTTTAAATTTTCAAGTAGCTTAAAAATTTTAGTCGGCGAGTGACCACAACGATATAGTGCAATTATTGCGGTACGGCTATCTTTAAGCGTCCACTCCATGTTGAAGAAAACAGAAAATTGCAAAATTATACTACTCAAATATTTAATAAAGATTCGAAATTCAAATGCAGAACGGTTTTTGTTTTAGGAGTTCCAAATTTAAATTTTAAAGGCCAGTGACAGAACTTATGAGCCGATTAGGTACTATGTCTATGGTTTGCATTTTGTGTACATACTCCACAGAAGGTCGGTAGAACAGAAAGAGCAAAGCTCTCTTTCTGACTGCTGCACCTATACCTACGTAAGAATACAAATACGAGAATTCTTGCCCTACGACGGTTTTCCCAACCAAAAAATGTAGTATGCCGGTTCTCTCCACACTGACCTTATAGCCGCGTGCCGCCCAAGAAAAAAAAAACGCGAGACCAGCTAAACGCCCAATGTGCAATCTATGAGACAATTAAAAACTGCCGTTATTGTGTGCGGAATAAACATCGTATTGTACACTGGGCGTCTAAGAACTAAATTTAGTTTTTGAAGTCTGGGTGTTTATTGGTGTTTATGCTGAGTGTTACTTTGTACAATATATTGCACATTGGGCGGCACGAAATTAGGGACCGGTGTGCAGGTCAATCACGTCATAAAATGAGTTCAGCTCAAAATAATCATAAATAAATAAACCCGTTGGGCAAGCCGCAGCTAACTTGTAATTCAGAATTTAAACTCGATTAGATGTACAACAAATACGAGTATGTACACAACATTATACCAACATTCCCCTTTACGGAGTCGGCTAAAACAGCGGCATTAGCAACAGGAATGCAGGCACAAAAACTGGCACCCAGTGCCCTTAGGGCTCGCGGATCTGCAATTTGATGACTCACATCAGTGTCGGGTATCTTATCGAGACCAAAGATAGATATAACTCCGTAATAGATGGATACAGTCTAAGGAAAAAACGTGCCTCGAAAATCAAGAAAATTTGATTCTCGTTCAGAGGGCGCTACTAGCTTTGGCTTACTGTCGTATATATGGCGTTGACGGTTTCGTTTGTTATTTAACAATTTTAACGCATATCATTGAAAGAACATGGGTCAAAATCTTAAAAATAATTAATGCAAATAAAAAAAATCATTTATCCATATTTAAATACATTTTATCGTATTTTTATAAATATTTATTTTTAGTTTTAAAGTGTGTCGACAGATGGCAGTGAATTTACTGGAGTTACAAAATTTACTATGACAGTACCGCTCTAGTATAAGTTACTCTATGTCGAGACACATGCGGTGATTCATGCAGGTGACATGTTGGTGGTTAGATATTTGCATAAATATTACTGAAGAACCAGTGGGACCTAAGTGTAACTTCAAACGAACGGTCGTAGATTTTACAATCTAGGAACTTGAGAGTCCCCGGCAAGCTCAGCCGAATTTCACCTTCCCATACAAACGGAGTTCCGTTCTCATTTTAAAACTACGTGTTGGATTGTAATAAAACTTTGCATACACAATGATATGAGGTATGTCTAGGTCTGAAATTAGTTTATAGAGCTCTAGTATATAAAACAATCGAAATAGAGCAAAAACAAGTTTTGTATGAAAAACTTAAATTCGCTGTATTTTTTTTTACTTTGGTATCGGCAGAAGTGAGTTTAGTGGACCTTTTTAGGAAATTCTTTTTTTGAGTTTGACCTATTATTTAGGTTCCGGCAATCCTGAAGAAATCGAGGAAAGTTTTCACATATTATAGGCACGTTACCTATAGTAATATGGGTATTTTTTTATAATAGATGCTGTCGTGCCTTCGCTATCGGTAAGCACCGGTTGGTGAAGTTAAATTGCTGATGTATCTTAGGCGAGAGAGCAGAGAGAACGTTAACAAAGTAATGTATCCTAACCGTTTGTGCTAATTGTAATTGTTATGAAATGGTTACATTATGGCTATAAATTATTTTTTATTTAAGAGTTTTTTAGACTATCCAACAATGACTACGACGGGGGACGCAACCAATCAACCAACTCTATTTAGCTCCAATTTTCAAAGCGGCGCCAATGTTGACACCGCTAACAACATGACAGGATTTTTAGGGCAACGTCCCGAATTCAGAAATGACGCGTCCGATGACCTGTTTTGTTGACAAACGCGTTGGCATGCTGCCGGTGATGGCTAGCGCCGCAGGCGCCGCTGTGCGTCGCCGTCTTCTTGTGCCTACAGTCAGCGTCAAAAAATTAATAACAACGAAAGTGGCAAACTATATCGCAAGTATTAAGTCTTCCTGTCCAGCTAAAATGTGGAATGAATTAATTTTCGTCCACGGTATTTCCGGACCGATTCGACCTTCAAGATAAGCTCCCATCTTAATCCCGGCAATACACTTGCAACCCTTCTGGTGTTGCAGGGGCACAATCTATTTAATGCTGAGCTGCTGACTGTACATGGCAATTGGCAACGAACACGATTGCGTGTACATTTTTGGCGATTCACAAAAAAAATCCGTATTTGATACGTAAAATGGTGTAAATGTGATTATAAATATCGTTATATTAACATTAAACAGATTAAGTAGATTATTTATATTTAAATATCAACATTAGTATAGTTTACGTAGTATTACGAATTTATTAAAAATGCTATTTATTACATTATTAAAAAAAAACATTCCAGAAAATATTAGTGTATATACCTACCTGAATAAACGTGAGATTTCAATATAATATGTATGTATGTAATATGTATGTATTTATTTTAATATTTGTAACCTGTCTTGTGTCACGCACTAGTATGGTTTTACTGAGAATGTACTTTCATGGCTATATTTTTTGCACAATTCATCAAAAACTGAAATCGCAAGAAAAAAGTCATAACCCTCTGATTCACAGGCCAAATAAAAATATCATTCCATATTATAAATGCCGCGAAACATCGTAAGTTTTAATTAATAGTCATTACAGAAAGCCATCTATTTCACTGTTAATATGGTTCAATTTTGAATGCGTTTTTTTGTCTAGGTATACCTGACTCATGAGTCAGCTAAACCTTGGAGACGAGTTCAAATAAAAGTCAAAATGTAAGCGATTTTCTATAAACTCATGATTGTTTCTTAACAATATAAGCGTGATTCCGTTAAAACGTATGTGATGTATCGATTGTATAATCTCACGATTTTTCAGCACTGCCGTATAATATTGACTTAAGGTTGACCTGTCGTTGACTAATTTGTTTACAAACAATAATATGGCTATATGATCGATTTGTTATTTTCGTAGTATTTTTATTATTAGGAAACATGTGTGTGTGATATATGATTCAACAAATTAATTCAAGGAATAGTTAGAATAAAATTGAATTAAATGAGAGATCTTTATATAGGCCTCTGGGCGGCCAGAGGATTAATAATCATCATATTATATCACAATCATACAATAATAATATCAACAGTATATTTATCTTTACATAAGAGTCATGATTCAACCATGTTACAGTAAGCTATCAGGTTTTTCATATGACATAACCCGTCCTGGCCTCACTCCCGACCATGACAACTAGACCCGCCGCAGAAGAAAGCCCATACATTCCCTGGGTCTAGTTATCTCGGTCATTGACTCAGCTCAATGACCAAGACAACTGGACCTGCCTCAGAAGCAAGCCCATAGATTCCCTAGGTCTATTTATCTTGGTCGTTGAGTCATCTCACCGAATTGGTGCGTGAGAGCCCGATGGCGATGGCGGTGAGTCATGCGCCCGCGTTGGTATGCGGCGAGTTTGCTGGGGTCCAGAGGTTAGGAATACATACAGGATACTCCGACAAGTATTTTGGGGGCTGCCATAGTTTTAAGAAGTATATGTGATAAGGCCACCTCTTTGTTTCATATTCGTCTATTGCAAAACTTATTTAGTGACCTATGACTAGAGGTCGGCGCGGCGTCTTATAACAGAAACAATATATCTAACAATATTTGAACCCCGAAAATCCATTCAGCTCCTCCGCCAAGCACTTCGCACATATATACCTACTTACTCCATTTTTCGCACTTAACGGGCTCATTAACTTGTCAATTACGATTATGATTATGACGTAGGTATCAATATGAGTATGAGAGCAAATATTGACGTATATGGCACCGTGATATACCGTTACGAGTACACTGTGGTTGTGAGCAAGGGAAATACCGGTAATCCTGCTCAGATGCCGGTCAAGGTTGAGGGTGTGACAAGTGCGGTGGAAGTTTGTATGGGGAATCAATAACCGCTGAACCGAGGCGGCGGAACTTAAGGCGGTTCCCTGAGCCAGAAGGCGAAAAGTCTCCTTATATGATCCTGTTTTCCTAAGAGGCGTTGATATTCGTAGACGTGGAAAAAATATATGTAGTTCTTGACCATATTATCTTTAATATCATAGCTTCCGATACACGAATTATGACACTTCGCTCGATACAATTAATTCCCAAAGTAACCTCTAACTCGGACTTTTAATCCAACTTTACTTGGTTATTTATTATGTGATATTATAAACAAAAAAAGAAGAAAAAACAATCTTAACTTAAATAATAATTTCATAGCTTTCTAATTTCGATATTGTAGGATAACGTTTTTAAAATAAATAAAAATCGACAAAATTCGATCAAAATTGACACTTGGCGCGTATGATCTTTCCCGTTCTTTCTTGCGAAATGTGACAGAGACAGCGGCAAACCGATGGAACGGCCTTAAGATGAAATTTGGTTACTACATCTTTGATTAAGTTGAAAATTATACCAAACATGACTTCAAAACTAAACATAAAAAGTTTCAGGAATATCGTTTCGGCGAAGAAGCTGAATTCCCCCACACCCCATTTCACATCTTTAAAGGATGATTTTTGAGATAAAATTATGTCCTGTTTCGGGACTCAAAATACTATCTGTATACCAAAAAGGAATTTGTTTTAAGTTTATATGTTTTTACTTCGGAATGGTGTCAATGTGATACCAGAAATAAATTTGGCATTTCCAATTTATACGAAAACGATACCAAACATGGCCTAGTAGCTTCAATAATGTAGGAGTCAAGATAACATTGAGAGCCCACCGCCACCAAGATTGTGTATCACCGTCAATTTAGATTTATGGAAGAGTTTGTAATGTTATGTTATCCTATGGATCAGCGATTTCCGGTCACATATATAATTCAGGAGGCCCGCTTGACTAAATCTTTGTTTTTGTTTTCCAGATACTAAAATGACAGTTTGATTGCTCCAATTTGTCCGACCGATCTGTCATTTGATTATTAAATTGGTACAAAAACAGGACGATTGGTTAGTAAATAAATTGGCTAATCAAACTAACCTGTCATTTTAATATATGAAATATAAAATCAGGTACAATTAGGCTTTGTCAAGTTAGTATTAGGTCACCTCACTTATTGACTATTACCTACAAGATATCGAATGACAGCTGGACAACAACAGCATGGATTGAGGTCTTAACTTGTCTTCAAAAGTAACGTAAAACTCAGTCAGTGTACGGAATACGGTCATTAGTACGAATCAACCCAAACTTAAGGAATTTCCAACATGGACTGTTTTATCTACGGCGGAACGATTCTCATAAAAACGTTAGTTGGAATGTCATTTTTGCTCATTGAGGGCGAGATATACCTGGCAGGTACTTAAAGAAAGGGATTGTTTAAACATTAGCTAATGCGGAGCAGCTACACTGTGCCATGGTCGTATTTAAAAGTTTACTCGTGTTTCTATTAGTGTTTTGTATTAGGGGAATTTATTGCAAGGCAGCTTACGGTAAGTTATACTTTTCACGTTTTTATAAGGGATATTTATTGTATCTAACAATTATTATGATTTGTGTACATCGACTACACTGCCGCCTAATGTTAACGTATAATTTTAAACCTTATGACAAAGATATAAGGTCCACCAATCGTTGTTGACATGTTGTTTGTACATATTTTCATTTTTGATTTCCTGTAGATCTAAGAGCATGTTTATGTACCTATGAGTTCTACAGATATATAAATAAGATCTAAGTATGAAAAGCTATGATGAATAAGAATAAGATTTTGTGGAGACATGTAGGTAGTTGTCGACATTTTTTTTCTTAGTTAATATTTCAAATGTAAACTTTTATCGCTTTTAGATGAGCAAGCTGTGGCTCCTGGTATTTGGTCAAGGCTCTGGGGATGGGTCACGTACCTCAACCCTTGGGGTTCGGCTGTCAATACAAGTGCGACTTTGTCCATGCCCAAACACGATGTCAATGCAACTCAAATAAAAAACTCACCGTTTGTTGAAGCACGGCAGTTCACTGCCACGACTATACTTGGTACTGGCAACTCAACAGCATTAGTAAAATTCTCATCAGATGAGTCTGTAGAAAACGAAGAGACAACTACACCTATCATATTAGTTCAAAATGTTCAGATCTCGACAACAACAGAACAACACTCGTTGGAAGTTAAGGCGTCAACCACAGTTATAACGTCAGGCCAAAACAATACATCTTTATTGGAAAAATCCGCGACAGACTCGCGGGAACCAAAAACGTTAACAACACCCGTAGACTCAGTCCAGTATAAACATCATACAGAACCAAACCTATCAACAGTATCAACAGTTTCGCTAACAGCTGAAGAACCTGCCATGGATGAACCTGAAGAACCAAAAGCGTCTACCACACCTATCGTGTTGGATCTAATCAACCCCATAACAGCAGGAGAGCTCGTTACAGAAGAACCTTTAGAACTAGAAGTATTACCGATGGACCAAAATAAACCTTTGAAATCAGAAGTCACAAATATATCCTTCATTCCGGGTACAGACAACCAGACAATAGTAAAAGAACCATTAGAATCGGTAACCTCGATCTATGTATCAACATTTGACACCCCGACAGTATCAGAATTCCCATCCCTCGCGACAGATTACCCATCGGAACCAGAAGCGTCAACCACAACCATAGATATAGACCAAAATATATTGACATCAAGAGAAGAACCCGTGACAGAACAAACTTTGGAATCAGAAGTAACAACCATATCCATCGTGCCGGATACGGACACCCCGACAACAGCAGTAGAATTACTAGAATTGGAAACATCGACCTATGTATCAGCTCTGGACACCCCCACCGAAACAAAAGAATCCGTAACAAAGCACCTATCGCAGCCAAAACTGTCGACCACGCCCATCGCGATGGACCTGGATTTTCCGACATCGACCAATGAGCCCGCAATGGAACAACTATTTGGATTTGAGTCGCTAACTACCGCTTCGGCGCTGAACAACCCAACAACTGCGGCAGATGACTCCTTGGTACCAGAAACGACAACCAGAGACCAGAGAGACCACAATAATACGACAATTGCTACTGATAAGATACAATCCATCCGCTATGACGATCAAAAGTCTATAAAAAGAAGTGAAGCAATGTCAGGTAAATACGAAGCCACAGAAAGAAGCGAAGGATCGATACTAACTGAATTGGTGACAAATCCGTACCCAGATGTAGCCGTTGCGGTGTCAGAGAGACAAGAAGAGCCTACATATAGAGGTGAAGCGTGGATAATGTCTGATTCTGTCACTGGCCAGTATTCAGGAGTAGCTACTGCGGTAACAGTAAGAGAAGAAGAGTCTATGGACAAAAGCAAAACGTTAATATTCTCTGAAACTGCTGTTGAATCAAATGTCGCTATTACGTTGCCAGGTAAAGACGACGAGTCCATAGAAAGAACCGAAACGTCGACACTGACTGAAACTGCCACTGGTCAGTATCCAAAAGTATTCGTACCAGTGTTAGGAAGAGACGGAGAGTCCACAGAAAGAAGCGAAGTGTCTGCGACAGATTCCTACTCAGGAGTAGACGTTGCAGTGTCAGGGAAAGACGAAGTATCCACAGAAGAAAGTAAAGCATCAATACTAGCTGAAACTGATAATCCATACAAAGAACTACAAGAAGTGTCAGTTTCGACGGTGACAAACCCCAATCAGTTTTTAGAAGTAGAAAAGGCGTTATCCACTCGTGTGATCGAAGTGTCCACAAACGTAAATGCCGCATTTACAGCTGTTTATGAAGTTCAAGCAATGTTCTCAGAACAAGATGAACTTGCCGCAACACGAGTGTCGAGATCACACAGTGCAGGATATCGGCTCAGTTTTGATCCTTTAATGTTTTTATTCTACGCTGTATATTTTTTGAAAGCTTAGTATGACCTTAAATTTAAACTAATAGGGTAGTTGACACTATGTTGAATTTTATAACTAAATCTAGTTAAATAGATAGAAAATGAGCAATTTATCACAATAAATTGGAAACTTGAAAAATATATGGGAATAATAAAAAATACCTTAGTTTCGAAAAAAAAAACTTTTTTTTAAACTTACAAATAGGAAAAAAAAACCGGCCAAGTGCGAGTCGAACTCGCGCACCGAGGATTCCGTACTTTATAGTATTTTTTTGTTATAGCGGCAACAGAAATACATCATCTGTGAAAATTTCAACTGTCTAGCTATCACGGTTCATGAGATACAGCCTGGTGACAGACGGACAGACGGACAGACGGACAGCGGAGTCTTAGTAATAGGGTCCCGTTTTTACCCTTTGGGTACGGAACCCCAAAAATAACGGTACTCGATCGATCGGTCGATTCCTTACATTTTATTTAAAAAAATATTGTATAGCAATAATATACAAAAACGCAACATTTCACCGACAAAATCGCAATTTCCTTGTTTTCCATACATCGGAACGGCTTCTAAGCAAAGCGGCTTGTAAGCAAAGTGACACAGTGACGTCACGATGTGTTGCCATTTGTGTTAGAGCGTTGGCTCAGTAAAGTGGCGATGCCAGGCTTTGAACATCATTTGTGACTTGTATTGCTTTAAGACAATGGATCCCATACAGACATTTGATCCTCCAAAGAAACCTGCTCGACTGATACCATAAAAAAATGTCAACTTCCCTATTGGTCGATTCCCCAAGAACAAATTAAGTTACTTTCTATGAAAATATTTTATTTTTAATTATTTCAAGTAGACATATTTCTATTTAAACTCTAGGGGGCGCCACAAGCCTTCAGGAAATTGTCATATACTTGGAAATTTCGACCCATGCCACCGTGACCGGATCGCCGAGCGGTTCAGGCGTACGGGTCCGGTAAACAGAGGACGCTGGTTCGATTCCAGCTCTGGACACTGGAGGACTCTGTCATTTTTTTCTTCGTATATGATATTTATTATGGTTTCTAATTGGTTGATAGTAAATTATAAGCGGTTGAAATTTTATGGAAGCCTGCATGAGTTTGACCATCAAAATTACATGTGTATAGTTAGAAATGTTAGAATTGAATGATAAACAAGTTGCTGTCAGTCTATTTTTAGAGGGATTTCCAATTTTCCATGTCCCTTGTCGTAAAATGATTGACGAAGTTATTTTCGGTCGAATGTCTATTTTAGTTCCTCTTATCACATCCAAATCACATACATATCTCGTATCTGTAATGTCAACTTCCGAGAAATATTTAGGTTGAGACATTTTGCACGTGATTTAATCTTGCCTCTTGGTAGATGTTCTTTATTTGTTCTGTTTTAAAATTTGTGTAAAGTTTACTTATATAGGCCAGTAATATTTTTAAACAATAAAATTCTTTATTTCCCGATTGGACTGACTATTTATTTTCTCAGATTAAATATTATATACTGTCTAAATCCTGACAAATAAGTACTTAAATACCTGTAATAAAATCTTGTTCACAAATGAAGTGTATGTTGCTCAATTAAATAATCATAATTGGTTACATAGTATTTAATCTACTTACATATATAAAATAAATAGCCCTATTTATCTCAAGCTGTACTGCTAGTAAGCATATCTACATTAAATGGTTTACTGCCTTTTCGCCGAAAATTGCATTGCAGAATTTCACTTGGCAACCAACTTTTCGCCAAAGTTTCATTTGGCCGAATTTCATTTCCCAACTTTACATAATCCAACCTAACCTAACCCAACCTTGTACGTGATTTTCATTTCCCAACTATGGGGTTGCGAAATGAAATGGTTGCGAAATAAAAACTTGCTAAAATTTCATTTGGCAAATGCCATAAGTTTGTTGGGAAGTGAAATTTGGCGAAAAATATTTTGGCTAAACGGCGGTATCCCAAATTAAATATGAATGTTTACTCTATGACACATGAAATAGGTAGGCTAGTTCCAAACATAATTAAATTACCTACGATAAAACAGTCACCAAGCGTGAATAATATCAAGATAACTACGGTATATTTACCTAGTTTTACTACAATATTAAAAATAACGCTTACCAAATCAATTTTATGGTTTAGCAGTAATTCTACGAACGACTTGGCAGGGGAAGTAAATTTGCCAACCGCTTTTCCTGAGATTCGCTATCAGAAATTCAGATTATGCATAATAGATACACTTAAGTAGTTCATATTTTTGAAATCACGCCGTTCTAAATACCTATGAGTAATGAGTATTTATAAGAAATGCAAATACTTATTTATAATATTATTGATAGGTGCGCAAGAAATATAATACGCGCTATTAAACATCTATCAAGAGCGATATCTCCAGCATTATAAAATACCTACCTACCTGTTTATTTTACGTAAAAAGTTATTATAGGTACACGAAATAAAATGCCACTTTGCATACTATGTCGTGCCATATACCACGACGCTGATTTTGCAGGGCACCCAAAAACACATAAAATAATTCAAAAATGCGAAGAGAGATGTCGGCACCGTTTCTATTACTGACATGTTTATATATCTATAGTTAAAACAGTGATAATTGCAATAACTGAAAGCAGATATCTTGAATCATCATCATTCGCTTGCCCTTATCCCATTCACTTGGGGTCGGCGCAGCATGTCTTTTTCTTCCATACCTCTCTCTCGCCCGTAATCTCATCATTCACTCGCATTCGTTTCATATCATCTCTCACACAGTCCATCCACCTTTTCCATACTCGTACATAAGCTGTAAAAAGTAATGAAATAAACTCATTTGTATTTGTATTTATATTTAAATATTAGTTACATGCATGCCAATAAATAAATTGATTTACTTTATTACTCTTTATTCTAGCTTTGTTTCGCGCTTGTGTGCGCTAGTTCTTTAAACAGCATTTTTAAACAACATTCATATCTGCTACATATAATTATTTTTTTTGGCTAGTTTCGTTAGTTAGTTCTATCACTAACGCAAGATAAGATATAAACTTGCGCAGGATTTTAATACGTATTTAGGTACTAACAATATTGCATCGAAGATAAGAAGGAAGCTTACTACGAGGAAAAATTGCAATTTATTGCTCATTCACGAATCAATGTAGTTATAATAAACCTACCTACTTCCTATATCAGTGTTTGTAGTTTCATGACGGTAAATGCGTAAGTAAGTACCTATCAGGTATTTACCTATCCGGGAAATGAATTGAGATACCGGCTGTGACCGTACCCAAGCTACTTGAAAACTACTATAGTTACTGACTGATGTATCGTTACGTACGGTACGATAATTATAAATTAATAATATAGGTAATGATTGTTTTGATAAAGATCATTGCTCCGGTGATTTCCTGGCTATGTTTATGCACATTATACTGTCTAATCTATCTAATGAATATTGATTGCTGATTATACAGGGTGGTAAAAAATAAGTGCATTCTCGTTGCCAGGGAGGTTTTGGGAGTTTCCATTGCTATTTCTCGTAAGTCTAGTACAATAGGGAATATTACTGCAATGTTCTGCCGCCAGTGCCGCCATAGAGTAACTTATACTTATACGTATATGCTTTAAACAGTTTTTTGACAAGGTTTCACTGTGACATTGATGCATCAAGGCAGTTTGTTTACAGGTGGCCTACCGCGAAACGCGAAAATCGAAATTTCGTTATCTGCTTCTCTATCGATCGAATATGCAAGAGTGATAGAGAGGCAGAAACCGAACTTTCGATATTCGTGTTTCGCGGCAGGCCCTGTGATTGCGCTAGTGACGCCTTTTACGCCGAGTTATGCGTAATATTCCCTATTCTTATCAAGTTTTAACCAAATATAAAGTTTTCCTGTACCTACGTTTTTTTTGTTTTCCTTCTTAGTAGGTATTTTCTTTTTTAAAGTTGCTTTAATAAGTTGCTTCTGATTATTTTACGTCATTAACTTTATCATTGTCATTAAGTACAATGATAAAATCAATAACTTTCATGAAATAATGTCTCAAAAAAAAAACTGTAATCTTATCATGGGTGCGCGTGCATTTCATTATGATTTCACCATTGGTTTTCACTGAAAATTACTCTATTTCACGGAATTTTGTGAATTCACTCGATCTTGAAAATTCACTTTTTAGTCATTATCATTGCATCTGTATATATATATTTTTCGCACGAAATACACGGTCGTCGTGAACGCTGCTCGCACTATTAGTGCTTGAGAAAGGAGACCTAGGCTCTCCGAAACATGTCGCGCGAGTGACTAAAACAAGTGAGTCTAAACCGTAAAATGATTTAATATATATTTTTATTTATCGTATGGCATATGTACATATCACTGGATTATAATTTAAAACAAAAGTTATGGTTAGTTAGAATTTCGCTCTTCCCAGGTACGCGACTGCTTCATCTGACAGGATCTTAAAATCGTCAACATGGCCTGTGTATCTAGTAAGAGGGCATTCCAGAACGATGTGGTTGATGGTCTGATCCGGATGCCCGGAGCTATATATATATAGCTGTATATATCTGAAAAACAACAAACTCGGACATAGAAACTAAATTTTCTCAAAAATATGTAGATACTTACTTGAGCCGCCGTAAATTATTTAAGACGTTCTAAAACACTAAATTTCCCTTTTAAATTCAGTTTTTTAGGGTTCCGTACCCAAAGGGTAAAAACGGGACCCTATTAGTAAGACTCCGCTGTCCGTCTGTCCGTCCGTCTGTCCGTCTGTCTGTCACCAGGCTGTATCTCATGAACCGTGATAGCTAGACAGTTGAAATTCACAGATGATGTATTTCTGTTGCCTTTATAACAACAAATACTAAAAACAGAATAATATAAATATTTAAATGGGGCTCCCATACAACAAACGTGATTTTTTTTGCTGTTTTTTCCGTAATGGTACGGAACCCTTCGTGCGCGAGTCCCACTCGCACTTGGCCGGTTTTTTGTTTTTGTTTTTTTTCTACTCAGATTTGTAGCTCATGTCTAAGAACTACGCTGTCAATTTAATTGTAATCGTTACGCCTGTATTTTATGTATCATTATACAATTAATTATACCTCATTTATTCGAAAATGTAGAATCTCAATAATCACACATACAAATTAAAACTAAACTAAACCTATCTTTACATATGGGGTCTAAATTATATCTACAAATATCCCCCATGCCGCTGGCAGCTGGCACATGGGACTGTGCCCACAAATGAAGGAGCCCACTGACTATCAGTCCGCCGGACGATATCGGCCTTTCAGTTAGAGACAGTTCCGAACAACTGACAGGCCGATATTGTCCGGCGGACTGATAGTCAGTGGGCCCCTTTAGGCCGCGTTTCGTCGCTGGATGGCAATGCTAATGCGCTGAGCGAGGAACGAGCGAGTCACCAGTGGAATGGATGAGAGGATATTTTAATTTAAATATACTTACTAACTTATAAGGTTTGATATCGCTAGAATCATTCTACTCGTTCTACCGTAATAAAGGAAGTAAATATTGATAAGGCATCAAAAGGAAGAGCCTCGATAAAGTCCAAAGTCACAATCACAACAGTAGGTCAAAGACTCAACTTGATCAAAATATACTTCTAATTTTAAATGTCACGGTCATGAATCTGCCAAGATACAAATATATTAATTCGGTAGGCATATAGGCATAGGTACTTTAATCAATAACTGCCTCTTTCCTGCTTTTGTAATAGTGATTCTATTAAGTAATTTTTATTTAAAATATGTAGCAACAATTGTCTACTACATTTATCTGGCAGGCACTAACAAAAAACATAACGACGAGCATAATTATATTATAAAGGATACAAAAAATACAGTTGAATAAGAATATTAAAAACAAATAACTAACCGGTGAACAAGATACTTAATAATTTGTTTGCGAAAAAACTGTTTTGAGGTTTAGTATCTATTAATAAATTCATCATTTCACATTCAGTAATCATGTCATATTCTTTTCTAGTTATCTGTACATAAAAAGACAAATTACCATATAATAAATAGAGAATCAAGTAGTAGAGAACGAAGTAGGTAGGAAATTATACTAATAATCCATAGAACCGATTTGTATTGCTAATCGTAAAAATATGAAATAAACGTTACAAAGTCAAATGCCATAGGAGTCATAGGACCGAACAAAACGTACCTATCAATTTTAACCCGCTTCATAGATAAGCAATGAGCCACTTTCAGAGCATGAGAAATGAAAAGTAATTATCTCTTCCGTTTACTATACTAAAGCAGCTAACTTATTGGATTATGATAACAGAATACGCAAAAGGTACACATTTACACAACTGATGTAACTAATGTAACAAACATCACGTAGTAGCGTAAGACTAAATACAAAAAAAAAAAACATAATTATAATGTAGGTAAGTAGGTACCTAATGAGAAACTGTAAACATTTTTTAACCCATTAGAAAGGTAGTTCACCTGAATTCGTCGGGGAATAACTACAATACATACAATAGCTGAAACTCGATGAATGGATGACGCATTACTAGGGGAATCCTCCGCGGGGAGGGGCTGCGCACACGCCGGCGCGGCCTATAAAACGAGCACACGCGGCCAGCTTTAATCATTCTTGATACAACCAGCCAGTAAGAGGCAATCACAATCTCTCCAGCCAGTATCAACACTAAAAAATACGATACAACTAACCAGTTCTTTCTTGAAAAGAAAAACATTCCAATTTCAAAAATGAAGCAATACTCGATCGTCGGCAACAAAAAGAAAGTCACCATGGAAACAAACGCCACGCGCCTAAAGGTCGTTGGCAACGGCTGCGTCATCATAGTCAAAAGCAACCAAGGTCACATTGAAGTCATCGGCAATGATTGCAAGATTGACGTTGTTGACAACTTTGGGACCATCAATCTAGTAGGAGCCAGTGGTCTAGTGACAGTTTCCAAGCGCTACAAGAACGATGATATTCAGCTTATTGGTGCCTCCTGTCATTTGTTAGTGGATGGAAAAGAAAAGTCTACATTTGAGCCGTTTTCTGCTCAACTGTCGCCGTTTAGCAAGAACTTGGATGAGGTTATCGAGTCGATCTTCACCTTCGTCATGCGTTGAAGAAATGAGAGTTAATTATGTGATTGAACTTTGCTGCTCAGTGCTTTATCTGTGACGCGTTGTTTTTGATGTGACGCGTTGTGCCGTCAGCCGGTGCGTGATATGATAAGTTTCGATACCTGTGATTCCCCGTATCAGTTTGTAAGGAGGCCGCTTTTTTCATCTGAATATAATTTACGTTCTGGAATTGTGTTAATAGAATGGAATTGCGTTGTTTTTGAAAACTGTGTTGTTTTAAATGCTTGCTTAGTGTCTGTTTCTAAAATGTTTGTCAAAAGTAAAAAAAAAGAAATGATATGAAAATAAAATAATGAGAGCTATTTTTACTTTTATTGTTTAATTTATCCTTTGTTGCATTGTACCTTTAATTACCTTTTAGTTCTATTTAAATTTGATACTTAAACTTCTTTGTCTCTTTTTAACAACAGAGCTAAAGGTTATATTGTGACTTGTGATAAGAAATTTGTGAAAAATTTAAAGCGTTCTGTACCCCTAGTGTATATTTCATTCGATAGAGTGACGTTACGTACGCTTTTGCATTAAGTGTCATTTTGTATGGGTTTTTGAGTTTCCAAAACATCCCGCCAGGCGCGCTGTTAAAAATCCCATTCAAAAATAGATATAAGTAACGCAAACGCGAACGCTCCTCATGCTATCGCATGAAATGTACAGTCGAAGGGAAAAATATCAATCCAGGCAAATGGCTCAAAAATATGTGAACACGACTTTATTGTCTGAGGTGTAAGAGCGTACACATATTTTTGAAACTGGGAATGTATATATATTTATGCCCTTGACTGTACAGTCTGTACATAACTACATACACTAGGGGTTTTGAGTGAAATGGTCTTGGTGTTTACTCGTATGTTTTAAAATTAAATCAAAACAAAAAAAAACTCAAAACACTTGCCTAATTACTTTATACTAGCTTTATACATTTATAAACCAAAGTTTGAGTATGATTAAGTTTAAATACCATTGAATTAACGTTATTTATACACGAAGGGTATTTATTGCTTAATCGTATATCATACAGGGTACCTATCGGTAGCCCCAAAAACCCACATGCCTCTATTAGATCAATTATTAATCATCAAGGAGTGGTGACAATGTTACGTAGGGCTGGCAAAAGTTAGATAATAGATTACACACTATGACAACATATTTCATTAACGAATACATAATATGACGCACAGTCAGTTCAGTCTACATGATTACTTGCACTACGAGTGAAAAGTTTGTCATAATAGAACATAGAACTATACTTTAAATACCATTGAATTAACGTTATAATTATACACGAAGGGTATTTATTGCTTAATCGTATATCATACAGGGTACCTATCGGTAGCCCCAAAAACCCACATGCCTCTATTAGATCAATTATTAATCATCAAGGAGTGGTGTCAATGTTACGTAGGGCTGGCAAAAGTTAGATAATAGATTACACACTATGACAACATATTTCATTAACGAATACATAATATGACGCACAGTCCGTTCAGTCTACATGATTACTTGCACTACGAGTGAAAAGTTTGTCATAATAGAACATAGAACTACACGGTGGCTAAGAAATAAGTGCATTCCCGTTGCCAGGTAGGTTTTGGGATTATACTGAGCAACTTTTACTATGGGACTAACCCCGAAATCGCGAAAAAAATTTGGCTTTGGTCCAGTTTCTATGGGAGGGTAAAATTTTTTTTCGCGATTTTGTAGTTGGCCCCCTAGTAAAAGTTGCTCCCAAAACCTTCCTGGCAACGGGAATGCATTTATTTTTTAGCCACCATGTATATAGCCACTACACTGCGCTCCAGAACAGGCATAGCTGACGTAGGGGAGAAGACCGCTAGGCTGAAGTGGGACTGGGCAGGTCACGTCTGCCGCATGCATCCGGATAGGTGGGCTAGTATAGCCACCAAGTGGATGCCGCAAAAGAAGCGCGGACGTGGCAGGCCCAGGCGGAGATGGCGGGACGACTTAGACACCTTCACTAATAACTGGCCGGAAACAGCTCAACAACGGGAGTCATGGAAATCAAAGGGAGAGGCCTTTGCCCAGCAGTGGGACACTACAGGCTATTTAAAAAAAATTTATATGAGTGTAACTTGTCTAAATGTTTGTGTTACGTTACTGTAAACGTTATAACAAACAGTTCCCAGTTATATTTTCCTATTATTTTAGTGTTTTCACTTCTTGTTACTCCACTTACTCCAACGTCGTATATTAGTAGTAGTCGGG
Source organism: Cydia strobilella (assembly GCF_947568885.1). NCBI lineage: Eukaryota > Metazoa > Arthropoda > Insecta > Lepidoptera > Tortricidae > Cydia > Cydia strobilella. The sequence continues at coordinate 4,415,504 of NC_086044.1, read as the reverse complement.
ATAAACACTTGTACAATCAGCAGCAGAAGTTGCTAAGCGGGTCAGGTGTTCAAAATGATCTTGACGCGACTTTATTGTCAATTGTTAAGTTAAGAGCAAAGATAGATATAACTCCGTAATAGATGGATACAGTCTAAGGAAAAAACGTGCCTCGAAAATCAAGAAAATTTGATTCTCGTTCAGAGGGCGCAACTAGTTTTGGCCTACAGTCGTATAGATGGCGTTGACGGTTTCGTTTGTTATTTAACAATTTTAACGCATATCAGTGAAAGAACATGGGTCAAAATCCTATTTAAATACATTCTATCGTATTTTTATAAATATTCATTTTTAGTTTTAAAGTGTGTCGACAGATGGCAGTGAATTTACTGGGGTTACAAAATTTACTATGACAGTACCGCTCTAGTATATGTTACTCTATGGTTAAGAGTAAGAGAAAGGGCGTGTCAAGGTAATTTTGAACATCTCGCCCGCTTAGCAACTTGTGCAACACCGGCACTGCGTGTGCTGTCAAAATCTCTGCAGACTTTTCTTGGTCTACTCTAACGAAATTGAAATGATTTATTTCAGGCACTAGTCTCTATGGTGTTAAAATACGTACTTTTTTTAATATTTTTGTAGGGCCATCATGATTAATACTAGTGGCTCGGTGAGCTGTAGATTAGACCACGCGAGCATAGCTTGAAACTGTACAAATGTAGGGCTTCGCCATTTTGAACAATTTCCAAAAACTGATACGACCAAATTTCACGAAAATCGGTTCTGAGTTGCGATCTGTAAAGAAGAACATTCGGAGATATGAAAGCATTTTTGCCCAAGCTGAAATGTACACCTAACGCTCGGTCAACTAGATGCTTATCAGAATCGGTGACAGCCCTGGCTGTACACGGATAAAGATATTCCGTGACTGCCGGTAGTTTGGACTCTAGTTAACACATTTGCTGTAATTACCATACCATAACTTCACCAAATAATTGCGCACGGTGACGTCGATTTGTTTTTTTTTGGGGATAAGTCCCGTGATCAAATTTAGTCAATGTTCACCATGCTCTCATTTTTTTTTATACTACGTCGGTGGCAAACAAGCATACGGCCCGCCTGATGTTAAGCAGTCTCCGTAGCCTATGTACGCCTGCAACTCCAGAGGAGTTACATGCGCGTTGCCGACCCTAACACTCCTCTCCCTCGAGCTCTGGCAACCTTACTCACCGGCAGGAACACAATACTATGAGTAGGGTCTAGTGTTATTTGGCTGCGGTTTTCTGTAAGGTGGAGGTACCTCCCCAGTTGGGCTCTGCTCTAGATCTGGAATGACATCCGCTGTCCTGTGCCCTACCACACAAAGCGAAATGTCATTCACAGTGCCCATACCTCTCTTTTGGACGTAGTTTAAGGACATACCCGGGTCCATTTCTTTTGATTCCTGATGTTATACTATGTTATACTTACAGTCCTGAGTCCTGACCAATCATCTTGATTTTGTAACAATTTTGTAGTAAAATTACAAACCAGTTGGACAAAATGGGGCAATTGAGGGGCTATTTACGCATAAGTGGCTCCTGTTCCTTGTGTCCATGGGCGGCGATGACTGCTTCCCATTAGGCGGGTCGTCTGCTCGTTTGCTTCCTGTTACATAAAAAAAGAACTGTCATACTGTCAATCTCGTACCTATCTAAAATATAAATTGAGAGCTTAAAAATATGGAAAATATATCACTTGTTGTATATAAATAAAAGTAATCGAAGGGACGGAGACGGTCAAATATGCTGTTTTGTTATTCTCCTATTTTGACTTAACTAATTAGAAATTACAGTTAATTGGATTGAGTTTATCAAGTAAGTAGGATGAAACTGTTTAGGTACTTATACGGATGGAGATCGAGTGGTGTAACTGAAATAGACTGATTACTACTACCTATATACTTACCTTATCACATTTCTATAGTATTCTATGTCTAATTTATCATCTGAAAGTCCGTGATCAGTTTTGTATTTTTGCAGTAATTCTTGAAAATACATAATCTCCACTAACTACCGTTTCTGTGTATTCTCTCAGTAAAAAACGGCAACAACCCAATTTACATAGGTAAGTTCCGAGAATTTTAATTCCCGATTGCGTAGGCGCATGCTTTCCGACATCGACATCCAGAAAATTATCACTGCTAAAAATCAACTCTGTCATAGTACAATGAGTCGAAAATCGAATGGCAGGTGTTCTGACTTAATGTGTTATGGATTTGGGTGTGGGAAATAAGCAGTAATGTCCCGATTTCGTGCCAAGTTCATTTACAGGAAGCTTTAAACAATAGGGATGATGACACATGTTGAATTTTATAACAAAATCTAGTAAAATAGATAGAAAATGAGCAATTTATCACAATAATGTGGATATTAATATAATATATGAAAATAATACAAAAATACAGGACCTGAAAATTTCAAAAATCGATTCCTTACATTACTTACATTTTATTAGAAAAAAGATTGTATGACATAAAAGCAATAGGTATTTCACCGACAAAATCGCAATTTTACTTATTTTCCATACATTCACGATGGGCTCTCAGTGATCTTCACGTCACGTTCACTTATCGTTTTGTTAGAAGCGTTTCGCGAGTTAAGTACGACTGTCAGACTTTGACTATTATTTCTGACTTTTGTATTGCTTTAATGCAATGGGTCCCATAGAGACATTTGATCCTAAAAACAAACCTGATCGATTGATACAATTAATGAAAATTTTGTCATCTAGCCTATTTTGTGTAAATTTTCCTGATATTGTACCATGAAGTCTTCAGCGTAACTAGAGCATATAAAACTGTAAGGTGAATGACATTTGTAAATAAAACTATCGAACACGTGTTATTATGTACATATTATACAATGAACTGGCCACTTCGAGTTTTAGTTACCTATTCGATCCATTTCCGATATGATACTGATTTGTCTGAAACGATATGAACTGAATACTTCAACCAAAAACGTCACTTTTGACACTGATAGATCAGTATCATATCGGAAACAGACCGAATAACTAAAACTCTAATTGACCTGAAAGAGCACTGCATTTATAAAAAAAAAACTAGAAAAAGTGTAATTGTGCATCGTGTCGCGTTGTATCGGTTAAAATCAGCGGATGGTATTTTAATTGGATAACATAACATGATGTTTGTATTTTAGCGTGTTGTTGGCAAGTTGTGTAGGATGTTAATGGTAACACCACGGAATACATTATTCATTTGTTAACACGATTTATATAATAGATGCCAAAGGAAACAAGGACGTGTGAGTAATTATTTGCATTCGTCCCGTCCGGATTTCCCCGGCCCGTCCTTGTTACGACTAATGCACGTCCGGCTTATATCCGGAATTCGTTCTAATAACCATCTGGATTCATATTGGAAAATAATATAACCTTCGACACATTAACGGTTTGAATTATACTTTAATTTTGACCCGATTGTTTTTAATATTAACACATTTTTCGCAAAATTATTCGGAAATATGTCAGGCTCACCGTTCATATCAAGTTCATATTCAGCTGGGGTATGTATGAGGTATATAACATATATAAACAGCAATCATGTTAGATAAAAAAAAAGATAAAACTCGCTTTATCTGTATATTTTTGTAACCTATTATGTATACGAGTATGTACATCAGTACATCATAAATACATGTATATATTATACGGGGTATGTGAAACTGTACATGTCAAGTTAATTAAGTTAATTTATTATCGAAACCTACTCAGGTTAGTGAGTACTTGAGTGGCAGTTGATTTCAAACTCAGGTCAAAAATAGTTGTTAACCTAATTTTACTAATCTGTAGCCACAATCCCACAATGTTAACCCTAATACGGTTAGACTCCTAACTTTCATGTAACGGACATTTGGCTGCATTAACCCCATTAACCCCCCATTTTAAGTTAAAACTTTCTACTTTAGACGATTTGAAAATTGGAACATTACTTCACAAGAATTTAATGATAACGCTTTGACGTAAGATTGATAATTTTGAAGACTCTCATGCCCTTATAAGGTAAGAAGTGTTTTGTCGTTTCCTGTTAACGGCCAAAATACTAGTGAATAATAGTGCAAATACGCGTAGTTGATTAGATAAGACGGCCTCAGTCACAGTAGGTAATTATGTATATCAATAGTAAATCTCTGCTTACGTATTTAATTAGTATTAATTTTGCTAAAGTAGTAAAGTAGGCTCACAGTATTTAACGAGACGGTTAAACGGCCTAAAACAGTAAAATATATGCTTTAGAACAAAACGAGTAAGGTCAAAACTAATGAACTAAAAAAATAGTTTAAAGAGTATCTCTTTTTGTATCTACTAAATAAAATCATGAATATAGGGAGTCTGTAAAGGAATATACATAGGTTCTAATATAGGTCACATGCCTACTCTTTAACAAAATAGCATACAAACAAGTATACCTATCTTATTTTAATATACCTACTCAAAACTTTTTTTTATATATTTTATTCGCCTAATGTTCTGTTTATCAACAGTCAATAACACTGTCTCTATTTTTTTCCACAAAATGTCTCCTAAAACTTGAATGTGTTGTCACCCTACAGCCAAAGAGTGGTTATTAGGTAAATGGGTGAAAACCACTTGGACGACGAGCCCTGAATTTGGAGCGTACTACAAAAATTGCCTGCGGATTGATACAGTCGCGTACAAAACTGTTTCATAGGTGTTTTAGGAAAGAAAATAAAATAGGTGCCTTTCCTAGAGGTACTTTTTTAAATGAGTAGGATGTATAATAAAGCTTTCTCTTAAATTAAAGGGCAAAAGAGATAATATTTATTAAACCCCTAAACTAATGATTTTTGTATCCATAATTCTTTTTTTGGATCTGTTGTTCCATTCAGCCTGCTAGGAAAACGACATACACAATATTACAATAATTTCAGTACCTAAACAAATAAATTGAGTGGTCATTTGCTGTTTTCGTAAAGTTATGATTAATTACGTCACACAAATTTCTAGGTTTTCTGATGCCTCCCCCCCTCCTTGTAACACTTGGTCACATTTGGTAAACCCCTTCCCCCTGGTGTGACGTCACATGTTTTCAACGTAATCGGCAAATCGAATTAAGTATTATTAATATTTTATCAAAAAAAATTTGGCAAAAGGAATATTTGTAATTTTATAACCCAAAACTGATTAGGAAAGAAAATTAAACAAATAAAAACGATTATCTTTCAAAAAACTTGTTATTTATCTGTACAGAGAATTAAATAATTTAAATAAATTTTCGGTTACTGATAAAGTTAAAGTGACGTTACAAAGTTTCAATTCAATTCAATATATTCTTTATTCAAATAGGCCTAGCAACAAGCACTTTTATATTGTCAAGTTTTAAATAATACCTTAATCTAAATATCAGAGCAATTTATTGATGCAGTTATTATTATTCATAAAAACATTGAATTATTATAGATATGTCTAACTTTAAGAATTCACAAGAGGATCGTCAAACACCAAAATTGTATAAAAAATACTAGTCTAGAAACTTTCCAGAATAAAAATCTAAATGTCAAAAAATACGGATTACCTAATATAGGTATTGATTGAATTATCAATTTCATCATTATTAACATAATAATAAATAACGTTTGTGACTCCCCCCTCCCTCATGTCACAACATATCACATTTACTTGACCCCCTCCCTCCCCCTAAACGTGTAATGTAATTAATGGATGACCCCTTAGTTTTAAACCAAAGAAAACATATTTTTAAATGACCATGTATTATACAACCATTTTAAAAGCGGAAGACGATCATTGCTCTAAGCGCGCTTATATTTTGCTATAATTATGTACCTACCATTATTATAATTATGTGCATTATCATTATGTTTCTATGACATCTCTGGCAGGAATCCCCGCGTATACTTGGGCTTAGTTATAGACAACTTTTTATAGCGCACATGCTCGCTTAAACAAACAACTTTTAAGAATAAGGTAATTCTTTCGATTAAAAGGTAACTCTTAAGTAATAGGTTCCTCTTTCGGAGAATTAAGTGCTGCCTAAATACATATTTAAAGCGCCAATAATAGTAATATAGGTAGTCCATAAGGTTAAAATAAATAGCGCAGCAAAGGAAATCTAACTTAAACTGTTATATAGTGGTTAAATTGAAGGTGAAAAAGGATTTTATTAAAAAACTATACTTACAATAGGAATGATTGTGTGACAAAGTAGACTATAATGGAAACTTACATTCTACTTTATTTGTGAGCTCGGTTATGTTATAAATTTATAATTATTTATTCTTTATACCTATATGTAAACGACTGTACAAAATTGACGATGGAATGGTCACGGCTTAGATAAAACACAATATGCCAATACAGTCCCATTATCTATGAACAGATAGATAACGTTGTTTTGTTGTTACAGTAATTGACCATAAATTAGCTACGTTATATGATATCATAAATTAGCGACTAAGTTCTAAAAAATTACTATGCGTCCCATAACTCCCATAGCCGCTAGGTGCGTAGGTAGCGCGTACAACTAATAGAGAGGCGTCAGTATAATAATATCGAAGTGTGTGTAAATTATTTAAATTTATGAATTCATTTATTAATCCGGTACAAGTATCCAATTAGCAGTTTCACAAATACTTAATGTGACTTGCCTCATTAAAATATAGCCTCTGTGACTTACAGCAAAAAACTACATACAGTCTGCGTTAATAGTAGCGTTAGAATCAACGCGCCAAAAGTATATGCCATCCTGGAATAATAATAATAAAAAAGCCTTTAATTCCACACAATATTAACAATACTTAAAAAAATAAATAAATTATAAATTATTAGTGATGTACCGACTATTGATTTGGCCGACTAGCCGACTAATCGGCGCTTGGATGGCCGATTAGTCGGCCGACTAGTCGGCCATCCGAGCAGATCGGTGTCTGTATGTACACTACTGTATATGTGACGTTTTCAATCAAAAGGTACCATATTGTCGGTTGTCGATAAGGTTGATTTCTAATTAAAGCTATATAGAAATAACGCCTTACTGACAAGCGACAATATAAGTACCCTTTTGGTTGAAAATGGCACATAATATATGTTAATCATCATTCCACCTTACGCAACTGTGGCATCGCAGGGGACTTCCCACGGCAACGCGCGTAGGTTGACCTCAATATTATATAACGTTATATTATAACAGCCAGTGTTGGGGGAGCAACATTAAAATTTAACTGTCAACGCTTAACCTGACCTATAATTAGATGATCCCAGATTTACTGGTTTAACCAAAATCAACAATATTTTGTTACACATAAAACTATTGCTATAATTACTAAAGGAACGGTACGTCAGAGATATTTATAATCTCTACTTAGTCTTTTTATATGTATTGTTTATTTACTATGACCTTTAGGTATTCCATTTAGTTGTAAATAGAACGTTCGAATCAGTTGAAAGTTCCAATCAGGCCGTAAATCAATTACAAAGTCGTGAACTCTATCGAATTGAGTAAATAGAACATGACGTCACATTCTAAGCGTGCCGTAGAGTGCGCGGCAGCTAGTCGGTAAATTCGGCGGCCCACTCATCGGTTCCATGGTGTAATGGTTAGCACTCTGGACTTTGAATCCAGCGATCCGAGTTCAAATCTCGGTGGAACCTTGAAGTACTTTTTGCTTTTTTTTTCTTCTTTTTAATCAATGATAGGATCTTTTTTGTGTGGTTGTATATGAATTTTAACAATTTGGGTTAAAGTACGAAATTGACAATTGAAATTGATCTTTGTGCTTACATGCTTTTATTCTTTGAGAAACAGCATAGTTTTATATTTTTTATTGGTTTTGAATATTATCAATAAAAATGGCTTAATATTGTTTTCGGTTACCGCGATAGTTACTCATGAAATATGTACTATAAACTATAAGTTCAATAAACGCGATATAATCCGTTTTCATAGTTTTATTTAAAAAATGGCTTGTTTAATTTAAGTCATGTTATGGTTTTTTCCTTCTTTTTTTGATTCTTAAAAGTGGAAATATTTATAAAAAATGATATTAGTACGATTATATTTCCACTTCATAAATTGGGTTGATTGTTTATTAATTTAATGGTCTCGACTCTTCTCGTATGGACTCGGTGGGCGAGTCCGACTCGCACTTGGCCGGTTTTATTTAAATGGCGCACTGAGGACTTCTTCTTGATCCCTCACACACGAAAATGGTCATAGGATAGGAGATCTTCTCTAACTTTTTAATTAACCACTATTGGTATTTACAGATTTTGGTAAAATGTTCATTACTATTAGAAGTGTTAGAACGAAACAATTATTTTCTGAAAATAATTAGAGGCCTTGGTCACTTTTTCTTAGTATATGACATTTATTTCAGTTCAAAATGTTCATTCACGACAAATCCGTAAATTTTGTGATTCCATTTCTGGACTATCTGGATTATTCTGTCCAGGAGCAAAATCTTCTTAGACTCCAATCCAATCTAGGTTCCACTGGAAAAGCTACAAATGAAAGAAAATCTTTCACATTTTAATATGAAACAAAATGAAATTTTATATGGCCTTTTTTCACTCCAGTCAGGTCTTTTACGCTTAGGTACTAGAAATATCAAAAATCCAACTTAGCTTACTTTATTTTCCATACATTTTCTACATCCAGTGCTCTCTGTTCAATTTTTTCGTTTTTTTTCTTAATTGTTAATAAGCCTAAGAGTAACGATTGTCATACATAAGACCATGTGACTTGTCTGTGTATGATAATGAGTCATATTTTGCATTTTTTACGAAAGCGATTTTTTTCCGCACTTGCCCTAGTACCTACTGGCATAGCGAAGAAAAAAATATGAAGTGCTCGTATTGTCATAAAATCGGCCACACATATGGCAAAAAGTGTTGGACCAAAATTAGATTTGAGCAAAACAAGAAGTCGAAATAGATTGATTGCAGTGAGCTGCTCTACTAATAAAAGAAAGGTACTTAACTATGTACTACCAAAGATAGATATAACTCCGTACCTAATACATATAGGATACAGTCTAAGGAAAAAACGTGCCTCGAAAATCACGAAAATTTGATTCTCTATCAAATGGCGCCACTACCTTTGGTCTACTCTCGTATTGAGGGCGTTGACGGTTTCGTTTGTTATTTAACAATTTTAATGCATATCAGTGAAAGGACATGGGTCAAATCATATAAAAATAATTATTGCATATAAAAAAATCATTTATCCATATTTGAATACATTTTATCGTATTTTTATAAATATTTATTTTTAGTTTTAAAGTGTGTCGATAGAAGGCAGTGAATTTATTGTGGTTACAAAATTTACTATGACAGTCGCTCTATCCTATTATATCCTCTTTGGTACTATGGAGTTCATCGTCAGCCAGTAATTTATTTGAATAGTCTGTCCGATTATACTGTTACTGAAAAGATTACCACAGATTGGTGTAAGCGAGAGCACTGCGTTTGTGTTGACGCAGTCGCTAGCGTAAAACTCATAGTGAGGGTACTTAGGTATATTGAAATTGCATGCAAATTGTACATTCTTCATACGTAATTTATATGATTTTTTGTCTGATGACTGTATCAAAGTATCCTTCCATCACTCGATCGCCGCCACGCGCTAAACTGACGAATATGCGGGCCTTCCGAAAAGGGAGCGTCGAGAGCATCGGCAGATCCGGAATCGAGAAGTTCAATAAATTATACTCTCCCTGAAAAATAAAACTGTATAAATGCTGATCCCGTACAATCTTAGTATGTATGTATATAGTTAGTAACATTTGAATTCACGCTCGAGCAGCCCCGCTAGCGCTAGACAATGATATAAATATGAATATGAATATGCATATGCATATGAATATGAGTGTGTTAGTTTGCTCCAAGTAAGGTTAAGTGTAAGCGGAGAGTAAGGGTTAGCGGAGAGGAAAATCTGGCGAAAGATTCTGGGGCCTATCAGAGAAGATGGAACTTGGAGGCGCAGGAATAATAGGGAGCTAGAGGAGCTGGTTGCGGTGCCTAATATAATTGGCGAAATCAATGCCACACGACTCCGCTGGCTTGGTCACCTGGAGAGGATGGGAGAGGATCGTGCTGTGAGAAGAGCGTATGTGGGGCTTCCGGGCGGAAAGCGTCCGTCTGGGCGTCCCAGATACCGCTGGAGTGATGAAGCCCTAAAAGACCTGTCCGCCCTCGGAATACCCAACTGGCGTGAAGTGGCGCAGAATAGGGCAGAGTGGCGCTCTCTTGTGTCGGAGGCCACCCTTTTTGGGTCACTGAGCCAGTGAAGTAAGTAAGTAAGGTTAAGTGACCGTACAATTTATTACATTATAAAACAGAGATATCTTATCGGATCGGGAAAAAACCTTTAAAACCTTACCTTTGGAAAAGGACAAGATGAGGCGTTAAATAAATTCTTGTAGAATGGCTTAAACATGGCATATTTAGGTTCTGTAAAAAAATCGCAAGTATGGAAACTCATCACGAACATGCTGGGGCGGTATTCATTGCTCAGGAACTCGTGACCATTGTAGGTCATCTGTAAAGTAAACATTAAACCTATAAATACGTACAGATTTATAGTATTAAAAGTATTAGAACAAATTAAATTGTATTATGGCCAGGGGGCGCCTTAAGCCTTCAGTAAGAAGTGCATAATTGTACTTGGAAAAATTCGACCTATGCCGACGTGGCCAAAGTATCATCAGGGAGACGATGGCTAAATTTTTTTATAGACTTTTTTTGCTTTCATTCCTCAACCCACAAACGGAGCGGCAGCTGACGTTCACGAGGGTTCATCATACATAGCCGTTAACCACTATACGAGTTTTCGCTCGGGAGGCGATTGGTCATGGAAATCTGTTCCTGGCCCGCGGTCTATACGATGAATGGCAAGTGGTCATCACATACGACTTTTTGTTTTAGAAAGTCACGGATGTCACGATTCCATCAAAAAATAATTCCCAATGGTTGGCTAGAGAAAACCCCAGTGTAGCGTGACCGTGAGAAATCGTGAGATCCTATGCGTAATCGGTCGGAGAGCTTACTTATACCGGTTTCTTTAGTCCTTGACCCACGTATGATAAGTAAGCGATATTAATAATTATAGTATGTAGTAGTAGTTTATAATAATGAATAAAAAACAATTCATTTAAAAGTATTTACTCTACAATAAAATATTTCCTGACGATTTAAAAAATACACACGTAACTGTTCAAGTTTTTTCGGAGTGCCACTGCTTTTTAGACAGAAAATTGCTGCACACTTGCACAGTGCTACAGGAAATGTCATAAAACTCATTTTATCAAGAGATAAATACAAAAATTAGTAATTTCCTGTAAGTTAAGTTAAATTAGTGCAGATGGGGTTGGCCTAAAGCAAAGGGGGTGCAAAAAAAGACTTAGATTTTTTTTTGTAGGTACAATAACATCTGTTCTGGCGCTCGATGATGATCGCGATCATCGCGGTCAACCTAACACACTCCTCCTCGCTTCGCTCGTCGTCGCACCTATCTTGTCTCTGTTACTTAAATTTACTGTTCCAAATGATTGATTTTAATTTGTCAAGTAGTGGTTTCAACTTGCGGGTCAAATATCTCGGCCATTTTTGATTTTAGAAAAAAAGTTTTTCCTACAAAACATGCTTATTTTAGCGTATTCTCTACTATAACACAATAAAAAATAGTTGTCATAATAACATCACTCCGATGAAAAAGTGTCGGCACCCCCTTTGCTTTAGTCGAACCTTCGCATTTTTATGAAACTGCAGTTCCAATGAGAATGATTTTCATTCAGCTCCGAGCTCGGACCACCGGTGGTTCAACCAACAAATACTTAAATTAAAACAATCAACTCACTTGCATGTCGTTCCCAAAGACGGTTAAGGTTTTACACCGAACGTTTACGTAGTGGATGGGATCGCGACGGCTGTATCTCTCGGCTGTCACAGTCATATACTCGATATATTTAGGATTCCAGTACGTAACGTTTGGGTGCTCAAAGTCAGCGTAGTATATCTAAAGATAAATAAAAGTATCTAATAAGCATTTCAAGAAACACTAGTTACACAAAAGTACATTTCAATGCAAGTGTGGAAAGTGTGTTATTATTTACGAGTCCAGAAGACACGGGACAAGTAGATAATAACACTTTTACACGTGCATTGAACGACGTTATTTAATACATTTGCGAAATAATCACAATAAATCAAATATTGGTTACCTACATGAGTATTAGGTACACACAGTTACGAATTTTCCCTTGAACTTGAATGATATTGTATATTTTATATTATTCATCACTATAACTAGGTACATTCAGCGTTGATTTACATTGCAAAAATTAATTACATTAGCTCATTTCATACAAAAACAGTCTTACAGTTGCAATTTCAGATAATTATTTTGCTACAAGTAAATTTTAATTGAAAATAGCGGGCGTCGGTTTTACTTTTTAATTTCTCATTTTTTCTGTTAACGACAGCCAACGACGTGGCAATACTGGCAATGATAAATGTAAGCGAAAACAAATATCAAAAGTTGAAAAATCGAATATTGTGTGTTGTGTGTCGACCCGGTGACATCCCTAGTGCGCAAAACGTTCAAGTTAATATACAAGACCAAGTGCGGGTAGTTCGAAAAACACGCGCGCCTAGAAGATGTTGATGTCAACTTTAGCCAGTCTTCTCCGAGACCACGGGGACAACGCCGTCCTCGAAACGTCGGAGGTAAATTTAAAACTTATATTACGCGATTAAGTCCCGTCGTTGTGAATAATAATGAGTAAAAATCGTGAAAGTTTAAATCAGTGTGTGTGACTGGCAATGATAGTTCAATTCAGCCAAAAAAAAAAGTTTTTTTGTGAAATGTCGTATTATATAACGTTTTATTTATATAATAGCAAATTAATACATATTTACTTTAAGTATGTCGTGTCACAAAACTTTTTGTACGTAATAAATGTCTATTGGCAAAATAAAAATACTTAAATAAAGTTTTTGAACATCCAAACTCTTTGGTGTGGAATTGTGGATCCTATCGATCACGGTCGGAATTAAATTTAAAAAAGATGGAAAAGTAAAAAGCACTTATTCGTAAAAGCCAAATTTGCGAACGCTAAACAGCTACGTAAAGTAGCACTTATTGAGCAAGTGTATTAAAAAGAATACGAATTAGCTTCATGCAGCCACGGCTTCAAGCAGACCGTAGGTGACCAGAAATAAATAACCAACCGCCCGAGATAAACGGTAGACCTACTTATAGTGAGATCAACCAAATTACTGACCATTTTCTTAGCGGTGAGCATTTGAGCGTAAAGAACGACCAGCAACGTCGGCCACATCTCTTACAAAACAAAATGTCCGACTCAGAACGTCAGGACAGGAACGTCAATCTAGTGATGACTTCATTCAGCAAGCTCACATTGCATCATCAAAATGTGATTTTACCTATACTAGAATCGGCATAAATTATTTTGCCATTAGTATTTATCATTAGAACCATTTATCATTAGTTCATAATATACCTATATTAAATTATGTTTGTCGCTGTCATGGTGCCCACGGTTATACTATGATATATGATCTGCACTAACCCTCCTTTTGCTTTGCCGTAGTCGGGTAAAATAAAAAGAAAGTGAAAGATAAGTAGGGGTCGTGTATCAAAAAATCAAAGAGGTGGCGCAAGATAGGGAAAACTGGAAGATACTCCACCGACATGAGATAACCTCTTGAGTTCATGATGATGAGTCGGGTAACTCGGGTAAAAAGCCATGCAAACAAAAGAGAATATCTTCGCGGCATTTTCATAAATTACATTCCTCCTTTGTTACTTATATAATACTAGCTTTTGCCCGCGACTTCGTCTGCGTGGACTTAGTAACAGCAGCTAAAGTAAGTATAGCGCCTGGAAAAATTCTCATAGCAATCTAAATTTGAGCACATTATGCACACAAATTAGCAGGTACTTCGTTAATTATCTCAATTCCACCCCGCTTTTTACTTTCTTATGGGATGATTTTCGGGATAAAAACTATCCTATGTCCTTCTCAGGGACTCAACCTATCTCTATGCCAAATTTCATCTAAATCGGTTTAGCGGTTTAAGCGTGAAGAGGGAACACACAGACAGACAGACAGACTTTCGCATTTATAATATTAAGTATGGATATTAGTATGGATTAGTATGGATTGAGATGGTATAAATGCCAAACATTTTCGTTTAAAGAAAATGGTGCCAGTAGAACATGACTGGAGAGAAACATAGTTTTAATGTTAATTAAGTAAGTATATTCAAATAACAATAATAAAGATGAGTAAAATAAATTTTCTCTTAAATGTCTCATGATTGATGCTGTTACCATATTGTATTTTATAAAATACCCAAACCCAACATATTCGTGACCGTAACCCTAATAAAAACGCCACAAGTCACAACTAACCTACTAGCCCCGCCTTTCCCCAGAGCTCTATAGGGTTTAATGAAAAAACATCAAATTCCATAATTGATGGTATTACCAGCGGTGACGCAAGGGACGCAATTTATTAATCAGAAATAATAATTCACAGGTAATGTTTAGTGTTAAGATATATGTGAGGGTTGGGCAGTGAAGGGTTAAGGCCGGTGGAACCGTTAATAGTTAATGATATGGTTTATTCGAGTAGGTTTAAGAGAAAATAGAGATATATGTACTTATGCTTTATTTTATATCATGAAAGCTATGAAATGTTTAGCCTATAATTTTCTTAATTTATCTTTCATTAGATTTATAGTCAGTTTTAAACTCAATGTGTTTAAAATAATATGCCATATTCGAAACCTCGCCGGTTTAGCCACTTATAGGTACTACTGGTTGTAGACGTACAACCAGTAGATTATAGATTAGATTAGATATTGATTGATGTGAGATATTATTCTAGGTAGACCGGCGACATTACCCCACTCACTGTCCAGAGGGCCTACCGCGAAACACGAAAATCGAAATTTCGTTATCTGACTCTCTAATATTTCTATTACTCTTACATATTCAATCTATTACATATAGTGATAGAGAGGCAGACAAATTTTGATTGAGTTTCCTCCTATCGGCCAAGTCTTAATGGGTTATTATTTATTTATTTATTTAAATGTTAGTGCACATCAAATTATAAGTACAAATGGCGGACTTAATGCCATTAGGCATTCTCTAATTAAGTCTAATTAATGTGTAATCTACTCGCTAAATACAAATTTTGATGAACATACAGCACAAATGAGACCAAAAAATAATTAAAAATAAAAACCATTTATATTTTAACTTTAAGTAGTTTAATTTAAACCACCGGCCCTTAGATTTTGTCGTCCCATGGGCCGGTAGCGAAAGAGTTAGTATTTTTAATTAACTAATCAGTTAATAGGGGTGTGTCGTTTAAATGCTAATAGCGCAACCGCCAGAGGATTGAATAATCTTTGTATCACGGAATAATGGGGCAAATCCATAATGGGTGTAGTTTGTCTAAATATTAGTCCATCTAAGCTCACTTTGCACCGATTTACTTAAATGTTACGGGAAATACTAGAAGGTTATGTAAACTTAGATTTACCTGGGTATACCTAGCCTACCCAAGCCTTTTGGGTAAACCTCGAAAATTAAATCAACTTTAATTTGTATCCGCCGTTTACCCGTATACATTTAGGTCTACCCAGCATTGGGAGGGTAATGTCAGAAGTGATGATGCAACACCTAACATTACCCAGCCAGTGTTGGGTAGACCTTGATGATGGTTTGCCTACGGGTAAACGCCGAATACAGATTAATGTTGTTTAAATTTTCGGGCTTTACCCGCACCTTTTTCATTACTTACACAATCAAATTGTTGCAATGTTTAAACATTGTAGATAAATACTTACCTACTTGCTTTTTATACCTAAGATGGACTAAAGGGGCCCACTGACTATCAGTCCGCCGGACGATATCGGCCTGTCAGTTAGAACAAAAATTTGACAGTTCCGAACAACTGACAGGCCGATATCGTCCGGCGGACTGATAGTCAGTGGGCCCCTTAATTACCTACCTAACCCTTGCACCTTCCTAACTATTAAGAACAGCTGTAAAAAGTAATGAAATAAATGCATTTGTAGGTATTTGTATTTGTACCCAAGAGGCGCGAGTAATACTAGTTGTATCAGGGTAAACTTGAGTTTAATTAAATCTTCTAACATTACCCGTAACATATCGTTTTAATACGTAGGTATTATCATAGAGTAACTTATACTAGAGCGGTTACTGTCATAGTAAATTTTGTAACCCCAGTAAATTCACTGCCATCTGTCGACTCACTTTAAAACTAAAAATAAATATATATAAAAATACGATAAAATGTATTTAAATATGGATAAATGATTTTTTTTATTTGCATTAATTATTTTTATGATTTTGACCCATGTTCTTTCACTGATATGCGTTAAAATTATAAATAACAAACGAAACCGTCAACGCCCTCTATACGAGTGTAGGCCAAAACTAGTGGCGCCCTCTGATCGAGAATCAAATTTTCGTGATTTTCGAGGCACGTTTTTCCTTACACTGTATCCATCTATTACGGAGTTAAGGTATATCTATCTTTGGTATTATCAAGTTAGCGAACCTAAGCAATATTTTATTTTTAACACTGTCAGCAGTTGAATAATAAATATAAAAGCTGTTGTTCTATAGATCGTAATAGTCATCAATTTACGATAGAATCCAATAAATAAGTACTTAGGTTCACAATATTGCAACAAGTAGTTAGTTACGAGTACGAGGTTCCATGGTTAATGTTCCGGTTAGCACTCTGGACTCTGAATCCTGCGATCAGAGTTCAAATCTCGGTGGAATCTGATTTTTGGAAGCGGTTTTATAACAATGTAATTTTTTTAATATCTATCTATACAAATAGAATAGATACCTTTTTGACGTCTGTTTCTTGCAATTGGTATTTCTATAGTAGGACCAAGAAAAGTTCGCAGAGATTTTGAAAGCACACGCAGTGTCAGTGTTATTTACCTAATACGTCATAATTTCATAGTAAGTTTGACGTTTAAAATAACACCTGCACTGCGTGGGCTGTCAAAATCTCTGCAGACTTTTCTTGGTATAACTAGTATCCTTCAAAAGTCAACATCTGTACGATATGCAGGCAAGTATTGCTTTTGAATCTATCACTAGAGTTTCTAGGTAAAAACCTAGATATATGAAAAATATGTAAATTTGCAACAGATCCAAAGAGTTTACACGAGCATCTGGCATTTAATGCTTTCTGTGCATGTACTCGTAGCCTACACAAATATAAATATGCTTTCAGATATGTACTTATACATCAACTGATTAATTTTAATAGGTTACTAATGATGTTCTGAGAGAATTGTAAAGTATTTTAATTATAACAACAATTTTTGTCTTTAAGACGGTACGATTGAACTTGAGTATGTGCTAAATTCATAATGTGTGTCACGGTAACTATATGTATACCTATGCAAGATACGTATCCGGGTGAATGTATTTTCAGCCGCGCCAAAAGTAATGCTTCTATTTCGCACATCGGTCAGCCGGTTCCATGGTGTAATGGTTAGCACTCTGGACTCTGAATCCAGCGATCCGAGTTCAAATCTCGGTGGAACCTGACTTTTTGCACTACCATTGTCTGTTTATGGACCGCGAGTCAGTAGCATCGCATCGCCTCCCCTCCCGGTTGATACTTTGTCAGATGATAGTTTGTAGATGATGCACAAAGCATTCGATTTAAATATCTAAAATAATTACATCTTCTTTTAATCGTGTGAAGGGTTACTAAATAATATTTTGCCAATACCTTGCTAGGGGGGTAGCTCTTATGAGGTCTTCTGTAGTGCACGTACTTGGACACAGGGAACACTGCATCATGTTGCGTTGTTTGTAGGTCGCCACATTCGCATAGTACATCACTTTGTCCCGGGTTGATTCCCCATTTCAGAAGGTTGTCTTTGGATCGGCCCACTCCTGATCTTAATCTATTTAAAGACTTCCAGGTCACCCATTTTTCTCTTGCGCCGGGGGATAAGTGCTCTTTGGGTGTTATGTTCAGAGAGTATTATTACATATGGAGCAGATAATTACTACATGTACGATGAAATAAAATCCATGATTGTGGTTATATTTTTATTTTATTTTGTTCTCTATGTTCTATAAAAGTGGTCCGCTGTCCACGCTCTTGATTGCCCGAGAAAAAAGATAGAACCCAATTACAATTCTAGGCGTTTTAATAAATTATTTACTACCTACATCTAAGTTCGAAAAACCAGTAAACCATAATTCACTTCAAAACGCCCACTTAAAGATTCGACCATATTCAGGTGTATCTAAACGCAGATATATATATTATGTCAGGCGCCAGACACACGCTCCCCCGGTGCCAGAGTTTATGCCATTGTAACTCGATTAGACATTAATACGATATAAACAACCATTACATAATATTAGTTATGCATCTTCAACCAATCGATGTTTCACTTCAAAATGCCCACTTAAAGATTCGAATCTTTCCAGGATGGTAGGGACATTTGGTGCGTTGTTTCATATGCTATTTTTGATGCTGACTGTATCAAATAACCGTCATTTGTTTTACATCTTCGACCAATCGATGTTTCACTTCAAAACGCCCACTTAAAGATTCGACCGTATTCGAAAGGTGTATCTAAACGCAGAGATATTTAGTATGTCAGGCGCTCGACACACGCTCCCCGGCGCCCGAGTTTATCCCATTGTAACTCGATTAGACATTTATACGATATCATAACTATGATAAGAAATTCGTCTTCAACCAATCGATGTTTCACTTCAAAATGCCCACTTAAAGATTCGAATCTTTCCAGGATGGTAGGGACATTTGGTGCGTTGTTTCATATGCTATTTTTGATGCTGACTGTATCAAATAACCGTCATTTGTTTTACATCTTCGACCAATCGATGTTTCACTTCAAAACGCCCACTTAAAGATTCGACCGTATTCGAAAGGTGTATCTAAACGCAGAGATATTTAGTATGTCAGGCGCTCGACACACGCTCCCCGGCGCCCGAGTTTATCCCATTTTAACTCGATTAGACATTTATACGATATCATAACTATGATAAGAAATTCGTCTTCAACCAATCGAGGTTCACTTCAAAATGCCCACTTAAAGATTCGAATCTTTCCAGGATGGTAGGGACATTTGGTGCGTTGTTTCATATGCTATTTTTGATGCTGACTGTATCAAATAACCGTCATTTGTTTTACATCTTCGACCAATCGATGTTTCACTTCAAAACGCCCACTTAAAGATTCGACCGTATTCGAAAGGTGTATCTAAACGCAGAGATATTTAGTATGTCAGGCGCTCGACACACGCTCCCCGGCGCCCGAGTTTATCCCATTGTAACTCGATTAGACATTTATACGATATCATAACTATGATAAGAAATTCGTCTTCAACCAATCGAGGTTCACTTCAAAATGCCCACTTAAAGATTCGACCGTATTCAAAACATATCTAAACGCAGAGATATTATGTCAGGCGTTCGACACACGCTCCCCCGGCGCCCGAGTTTATCCTATTGTAACTCGATAAGATATTTATTGGCGGGTAACGTTCCAAAATGGAGCACGGGCACTCGATGTCTACATTTTTATATTGTCAATATTTAATGTGATGCCAGGACGGCGTGTGATGCGGTAGAGTAAGGTATCCGAAGATATCTATAATATCCTAAGACTGTAAAGAGTTTTAACAAAAGTTTGAATCTTTCATATGTGGTCAAAAATCGTGAGTTCAAATCTACGAGTGTGAAGCCTAAGCCTAAGCTGCCTAAGATAACCCGACCAAATAAAGAAGTCAAGATTGATAAATACCTATTACAAAACAGTAAAATACACGATTTCAAAGTCAGGGACAAACTTTAATAAGAAAATAATGATTTTTCTGATTCGATTTTGATGTATGGAGCAGAAATAATCATTCTTGTGTAAGTCGGGTGACAATGCAATATTATGGTACCATAAAGCTGATCTGATGATGAAGACAGGGGGTGGTCATAGGAACTCTATGATAAAACAACGCAACCTAATTGTGTTTGGGGTTTTTAGAATTGTCGCGATGAGTATTAGTTGCCTGTGGAAAAAAGTACAGTCAGCGATAAAAACTTGTACCAAAAATGGAATTTTTGCCAAAAACTTATTATCAAAATAAGTTATTTCGAGACATGTCCCGGACTAGATATCTCGTACAAGTCAACCCGTGTATCGTCCACGGCATACATTTGCGGCGAACGCTTAGCGACCGGTATAAAATATTGTTTTTTGCCAATATCCCGACCGGGGGAGACGGGTATCACCGCCCGAATAGGCCAGGAGTAGTTCACTTTATTATTGATACAATTTTATTGTTGGTCGGCTTTTCTTTCGAAATTGACCGATTACAGCGATTTGAATGTACCTATTTAGAATAGAACCAATAGTAGCGGATATAACCACGCATATAAAGAATCTTCCACCCTAAAATACTTTTACAAATGAATGGGAATTATTGGGAATACCTATATTTACCTAGACGGCCCGCGTTTTAAAGTATCTCCCACATTTTAATTACTTTACGTACATACAATAGACATAATATGTCTCTTATTGTAAGTGATAGAAACTGTTTTGGTGGATAGGTACTTTTGACGGTCTCATCCGCTTTATTGTTGCCGACTGCCTTTATTTATGCCAGTTTGTATTAGTGAATAGACAACTAGGATCCGATGCAAGGAGAAAGAGGTATATGTAAAGAGAGTGGCATATTCAGCATTTCAGAGAATGTATAGTATTATTTTATACTTGGGTACCTATTACACATTCAATTTTATTATACCGATATTTTAAGTTTAATAATTATTATGGTAAGTTACTAATTATTATTTAATATATGTGACGTATTATTTAATTAGTTGGTTTGAACACGAATGGTGCTTTTGTCTTACCATATTAATAGTTTATTGTTTTTCAGTGTCGTCAGAGACTGTACAATACTAAGTTAGGCAACTGTTAAGTAAGTTAAGTAAGTATTTGCAATTCAAGAAAACGGACAACTTACGCAGCGTCTTACGTAAGCAAACAACACGGTGTTCGCGTTCGCAACGAGATCGCCCACGTAGGACACTTCTACAGGTATCAAAGGATTGGTTCACCCTGCGCCTCATCGCTTCGCTTCGCGTTCGCGTGCTGTTCACAAACGCAGTACGCTGCGTTACATTACATCTATTAAAACTATGGCTTAAAAGTTAAAACTAGGTAAGATTGTAAAAAAAAGTTCCTGGCTCTCGGGCTAAGATAAGTATGCTGTAGGCGGCAATATGAAATATGCTCGCTTGTACATGATTGATATCATGAATGCTTCACTTTAACTCTTTATACAGCTCGATATAAGAAGACGTAGTAGTACTATTAGTTATTCTGTGACGTAGGTATACAAAGTTTATGTGTGACTATACTCTGTATCTATAGGTATTTAAATAAAATTAAACAAAATCTATCCTCAAATGGCTCCTTAAGCCAGTTGAGGGTAGATGATAACATAACATGATCAAATAATGTAGATTAAAGTCAGGTTGTTTGTTTACCTTTATTTAAATACCTGAAGATACAGAGTATAGCACAATGCTTTCTTGAGTTTCTTGTTTAGGTTTTCCAATAGGGGGTGTTACTGCAATGTTCTGCCAGCAGAGTGCAGCACGCTCCACTTTAGTAAACCATAGAGTAACTTATACATACTGTACCTTTAACAGGTTTTTGACAAGTTTTTAGAGATAATAAAATATGACATTGTTCGTTGTTCGCTTACGTAAGACGCTGCGTTAGTATTCCACTGCGACGAATGTTAAAGTAAGGACGCTAAGCACGAATAATTTCGTACATTCATCCGCTATTTTCTATTTTTATCGCACGCGCATAATCATATTGCTGTCACGCTCGCATTGCACACACAGGCTTCCAGCATCATCGTCGGGATAGCAATATAATTGAGCGCGTGCGAAAGAGATAAGAAATGGCGGGTCAATGTATAAAATTCTTAATGTTTAGCGTCCTTACTTTGTCGCTATTTATTTACGCATACACACGTACGCATACACACGTACGCATGGACTTTTTTCAATTAACGCATACTTTGTGGACATAAAATATAGTTGGTCAAGCAAACCTTATCAGTAGTAAAAGGCGGCAAATTTAAAAAAATGTAGGCGCGAAGGGTTATCGTCACATAGAAAATTTGAATTTCGCGCCTTTTTCTACTGACAAGATTTGCTTGACCAACAGTAAGGCGCTTATTTTTTACATGTTCATACGACCAACTGATGCTCTTTCTACCGCGGTACAACCGGCTGACGATTCTTTAAATCACAATGGCTTCTAAACTACCATCTGATTAAGCATCAATCGGGAGGCGATGACTGAAAAAATATTTTTTTTTACATGTTCATGTGATTACCTGACGATCTTCTCATCGCGATACAACCGGCTGACTATTTTCTTTATTCATGATAGCATCTACAAACTATCATCTGACAAAGTATCAACCGGGAGGGGAGGCGATGCGATGCTACTGACTCGCGGTCCATAAACAGACAATGGTAGTGCAAAAAGTCAGGTTCCACCGAGATTTGAACTCGGATCGCTGGATTCAAAGTCCAGAGTGCTAACCATTACACCATGGAACCATTATATTTCTGTATCAATTTATAAAACGTGATAAAGTAAATACGTCATTTATTTTCTTTACTCAAGTGCAATCTGAGGTGGCACGTGGCTTAAAATATTTATCCTTGGTCTTGATCACAGCATAAATAAAATAAAACAAAACACAGAAAACAAATGAACGCGCGAAAAGAATTCTCCGCGAAGCAAATCAGTCAGGTTGACACCCGGGCGGACAAGTATTTACGACGGGGGATGGGAAAAGTTTTAAAAACTAACCACTTTTCATTTCCAACGCAATCTACGGGACACGACAAATGGACTTGGGACATGACCATGCTTGTTCCACGTTCCATTTTTTTTGGCTGTTGCCTTTTATTTTGAGGTTATTTGGGTTCCGTACGTTTTTAATAAAATCTTCTGGTTTAGACTTGAATGAGACCAAACTTTTGGAACCACTTAATAATTATACATAGGGCGCTTTTTTTAGATATTATGGAGGAGAGTAAGTTCATTTAGCAATTAATTTTTTAACGTAGGAACAATAAACTTTTTTATTTTCTTTATACGTTTCTGCACTAGAGCATTTTACTCTCGAAGTACGATTTTCTAATTTTTTTTTTACAATATGCAAATGAAATTTAGTTTTAAACGGATTTTTTATACAATTTTCATTCTGATATTTCCCATTCTATAAATAACGATACTTTTCCCTAAATTGTTAATTGAAAGAAATATGTACTATAAAAATTTATAATTATTGATGTTAAAAAAACACATGCATTTTACTTTCCTCGTATTCAAAATGAAAAGTAGAGTGCTTAACTCGGGTGAATGGCATCATTTCAGCCTCGGACTATTGGCGCTCTCACTACGTTCGAGCGCCAAATTACCTCGACAGTGATGAGTGCCTTTCTTCCCTTAGTTAACACTACTACTATGTATTTGGTAACCAAATTGGAAAGGTTTTCCTTTTCTGCCCGCGGATCTCCAGCGTAACCCTTAGAAAAGTTGTCGCAGAACGATTTGTACGGCGTCGCGCGATATTGCGCGCGAGACGAATGGTGCAGCCGCCCTTTAATAAAATATGTATTACCTAGGTCAGCGGTTCTCCAACTTGTTTAGTGACAGGATCCTTTTGAAAAGCGAAATATTTGACGGAGCCCCAAATGAAAAAAAAATTGTTCGTCACTGTCGACCAGATATAAAAGCATACTGCATAAAAGAGCTGTTTTTAGGGTTCCGTACCCAAAGGGTAAAAACGGGACCCTATTACTAAGACTCCGCTGTCCGTCTGTCTGTCTGTCACCAGGCTGTATCTCATGGACCGTGATAGCTAGACTGTTGAAATTTTCACAGATGATGTATTTCTGTTGCCGCTATAAAGAAAAATACTAAAACAGAATAATATAAATATTTAAATGGGGCGCCCATACAACAAACGTGATTTTTTTGCTGGTTTTTTCCGTAATGGTACGGAACCCTTCGTGCGCGAGTCCGACTCGCACTTGGCCGGTTTTTCCTTATTATTACAATGTATTTACGCGGAACACCAATAGAGGCTTTGTGGAGGCCCTAGGGGTCCTCGGAGCACACTTTGAGAATGGCCGACCTAGGTAGTCAATTCCGAACGAGGGAATTAAATGACTTTAAATTTTGTATGTTGACTTAAGGCATGACTTGTGATGGGATTTCACTGTAAAGGTGACGTTCGGATTTCGACTGCAGCTGTATTACTGTTGCGATAATCCTATAACCTACCGGCGTAGGTTAATATTAGTACTAAATTAAAATTATGAGGTGATGTGGGCTGAAGCCAATATTTATGTCAAGTAAAATCTGTAAATACCCAATTATAACGTTAGAGTCTATTTAATAGTAATAAATTAATAATAAATTTCTTTATTTCAATAACACAACTAAAAGTTACATTAAGTACTTATAAATAGGTAAGGATGGAGGTACATACATCAGTCTGATTTAGGTACGTAAATAAACTAATTTAGTTGTAAAGTTATACATTATGAGAAGAATGAGTCCTTTACTCCCCGTACTAGTTAAAACTGTATCACGGTGAAGTAAGATTCGTCACCCGCAAACACAATATTATTGCATAGGATTTATGTTAACAGTAGTTACAAATGTGTAAGCAAAAATAAAATTAGAATCGTATACATTTATGAGACGAACAAATAATATCAGTTGACGGTATCTTGCATTATTTCTAACATGCCGGCATCAGCATGTTGCTAAGCGTTAACTTAATCGTAAACAAGTAGAGTATGCAACAATACAGATGCATTCTGTAATTACAAATAGATGTTTACTTAGTAAAATCGTACTACACAGTTAAATTAAATTAAGGGCTTAATTTTAAAAAACACTAAGCACACCAGGTATAAATAATGTACGTACTGTGTATGTGGATGTATGTATGTATATAGTGTGTGTGTGTGTGTGTGTGTGTGTGTGTGCGCATATATATATATACATACATATGTGTGTGTGTGTGTATGTGTATGGATAGGTAGGTATGTGTTTTGCCATTTATTTTAATAATTTTTCTGTGTCTTCGTAGTTAAGGGTATTCAGAAACTTGTCTAATAGTCTTTTACACTCATATAAACTTAAGCTACGCAATTGAATGTATTTACTTATTATATTGTACAGTTTAGGGGCTAGATTTTTTTGAAACTTTCGCGCAAAAGCAGTCTTCGATGCGGGGATAGTATAGACAATGTCAAGTCTGCGGCGTGAAGTGGGGTGGTCTGGAAGGTTTTTATGTTGAGCTAGGCCTAAAATATTCAGATTCTACCCAGATTTGAACTCAGATCGCTAGATTCAGAGTTCAGAAAACTATCCATTACACAACCAACCGGTGATAGCTCATTACACTGAAAAAAAAATAATGGTTTGTTGGATTTACCAAATTAGCAAAGGTTGGCTGAATTACATGGAAACTATGATAAATATAACAAAACCTCGCTATTGAACTTACAAAACTAAAAATGTTGAAGTTGTTACCAGAATTCTGATATAAATCAACAAAGAGTATTGTACATTTTACCAAACAAAACTCAACAATTTAGTTTGGCTGATATTATAATAAAAATATGATAAATATAACAAGACCTCGCGGTTGAACTTACAAAACCAAAAAGGTTGAGGTCAAAATATAGTCCCTACCAGAGTTAATGGTGTAAATTAACAAAGAATATTGTACATTTTACCAAACAAATTTCACCAATTTACTCTGATTGATTCAATTATAAAAATGTGATAAATATAACAATAACTCGCAGTTTAACTTACGAAACAATAAAGGTTGAAATCAAAATATAGTCCCTAACAGAGTTCATGGTCTACTCATCTACTCATTACACTATTTACATCTTTTTTTGTGACATTTGTTTTATTTATTTATTTTATATTCTATTATTTGATTTCTGTACTAATCGTAAGTTGACGATCTTTTAGTGAAAGCCTTTTTTTATCCTTTTTGTAAAATACTGTGCCTTTTTCTTTAAGAAATAAATATATCTAATCTAATCTAATCTAATCTTTATAGGTCATTATACTCATTATACCGTTATTAAAAGCAATCGAAGAAAAACAAGCATCAATATAAGACCTACTTTATTTGTTCAAGTGTATGTAATGAGTATTCATACATTATATACGTAATATCAGGATTAACAATGGGCATCTTATAGTCAAACCCAGTTATAAGTGTTGCAGATTTATTGAAATAAAGTCACATGGGTTTCCCACAATATTTATTTCATTGTACAGTCGACATCAGGGGCCCGTTTCTTAAAAGCTTGTAGCTTGTAATACAAGTGGAAGTCTCTTTCTAACAAAAGCTGTCAAAATGTGACATCCGCTTGTATTACAAGTTACAAGCTTTTGAGAAACGGGCCCCAGTAGTGGCGGATTAAACTACGAGCCAAAAGTATATGCCACCCTGGAATACTTTCTTAAATACATTAAAAATATATTTTTTTTGTTATGTTATTGGAGAATGGTTGCTACTTTTGATTACGGTATACTTTTGATGCCGACTGGACATGACATATTGGTATAAAAACCGGCAAAGTGCGAGTCGGACTCGCCCACCGAGGGTTCCGTACTTTTTAGTATTTGTTGTTGTAGTGGCAACAGAAATACATCATATGTGAAAATTTCAACTATCTAGCTATCACGGATCACGAGATACAGCCTGGTGACAGACAGACGGACAGCGGAGTCTCAGTAATAGGGTCCCGTTTTTAGCCTTTGGGTACGGAACCCTAATAAAAAAGATATATTTATTTTTGTTACATTATTGGAGAATGGTTGATACTTTTGATGCCAACTGGACATGACATATTGTAAAAAGGTTTTTGTAAAAAAATGTTACTACTGTCTTTGGGACGGAAAGGTTCTCGAGTGGCGACCACGTACCGGAAGGCGCAGCGTGGGTAGACCCCCCACAAGGTGGACCGATGACCTGTGCCCTGTTTATCAAAAGCTTGTAGCTTGTAATACAAGCGGAACTCACTTTTTAACAGCTTTTGTTAGAAAGCCACAACTTGTATTACAAGCTACAAGCTTTTGATAAACAGGGCACTGGTGAAGGTCGCGGGAGTCCGCTGGATGCGGGTGGCGCAAGACCGGTCATTGTGACACTCTTTGGGGGAAGCCTATATCCAGCAATGGACGTCCTCTGGCTGATATGATGATGATAAATAAATGAATAAATATTATAATACATTCTTACACAGATTTACTAAGTCCCACAGTAAGCTCAAGAAGGCTTGTGTTATGGGTACTCAGACAACGATATATATAATATACAAATACATAAATACATAGAAAACATCCAAGACTCAGGAACAGATATCTGTGTTCATCACACAAATAAATGCCCTTACCGGGATTCGAACCCGGGACCATCGGCTTCACAGGCAGGGTCACTACCCACAGGCCAGACCGGTCGTCAAAAATGATGATGATGAATACTGTCTTTTACATTATTGTATTTACGGTTTCTTTATTATATGCAGTGCCAATGTCAACCCTAGCGTATTCAATGAATCCAAATTAAAGTTATACATAATTGAAAATTTCGTTGTCTATAACAAGCGGTTCCATGGTGTAATGGTTAGCACTCTGGACTTTGAATCCAGCGATCCGAGTTCAAATCTCGGTGGAACCTGAATTTTAGCAACATAATGTGTATTAATTAGCCTAATTAAGGTAGTTGAGTTACGTAGATACTGCAGGTAAATATTGCTATTTGCTAAAGAAATTAACTTGAGAAATATGATAATTGACAAAAAAATAGAATGTTAAATAAAGAAATATTACAAAATACAAATATACTAGGAAATATTTTTATAATGTACTTAAGTACCTTAGTGCTTGCAAATTAAAAGTACAAATGGTGTGTATGTAGGTATACTAGGTAGGTACTGGAGAAAATTATGAAATTGAACATACTCGTATAAGCAGATTTTCAATTTCATATGTTTAAATTAAATTAAATTTTGGTAATTATATTTTTTTAATTCATTTTAATTTTTAATTTAAATTTTTATGTTTCACAGCTTTTATGAGCCATATTGCTTGATGAATAAAATATATAATAATAATAGAATTTTCCCTCCTTGGCCGAGGTTTGATTTTGGCCGAAAATAGAGCAAAATTTAACCTTCGGTTTCGGTTTCAGGTTTGTAGGTAGATATTAATCTGAATATAATCTAATTACATATTAAAAAAAATAGAATCATCGGTTTCATGGTATAATTGTTAGCACTATGGACTCTGAATCCAGCGATCCGAGTTCAAATCTCGGTGGAACTTGCTGGCTTAAAAAGCCAAGAAGTATTGATACATTTCTAAGCTCTGATTATTTTTACTATTTAATCATCATCATCTACAAATTGTATTTCTAAATCGCTAGTCGCAGACGACATACTTATGTTTTTAAACACCTAGTTATATAGTTTTCTTGAATAACGTGTTTCAAGTTTTCCTTACACTATCCCAAAACTTCCCATTTATTTAATCACCACCTTGTGATAACCCTACAATAGAAAACGCAGCACCCCTCAAACCTTTCCTATAATTCGCACATTACTACTCACACCCCCCTCACTCCATTCCCAACCTTAATCCCTCGTTTTAAAGTTGATATTCGTTGGAAGGGTTTACAGTAGTTACTCTTGGGAAATTGGCGGGTGTGTCTAGGGTTGTCACTCGGCACAAGATGAAGCCTCGTCCGATGGTGGAAATCTTAATCCAATACGGAACGACAGCGCATGATTTATACGGAGTCGATCAGGGCGCTAAGAGGGTGTTTTTTCAATAGGTTGTTATATTCGACTTTTGTAAATGTAAATTAATGTATTCCTTTAGGCTGCCTTTCCACTGAAGTGGAGATGAGAGGAGACTTGCGGGAATCAACCAATAGCATTGTTTGTAATTCACAAATCATCTCCGCTCCGCTGGATTACAGCCAATATTGGTTGATTCCCGCACGGTCTTCTCCTCTCCGCTAATCTCCGCTTAAATCCCATTGAACGGCATCTAGGCTAGCCTTATTGTATAAAAAATAACGAGAAAAATGTATAAGTACTTACCTACGCATAAAGTGGACATTTCATGAAGTGGAAGTGGAATATTTTCTAGAAAAAAAGCTTTTATTCATTTTCGCTGAATGCCTATACAAAAGTTACTTCTTTATATTCCAGATAAAATAACAGTTTAATCTCTACTACCCAATGTACTACCTACTCAACTATGCTGATTTTGTACCAATTGAGACTAAATGTTTTCGATTCAATATTTAAATGTTCGCAGTATTAAATTTTAATGACATTTTGTTAAAGACCTGTAAGGAAATTCAAAAAATTCTTTGTCAACGTATTTATGAGCCACCAACCATCAGCCACCAACGTATTATCGGAAAAGATCCATCTTAGCGGCCCGGCCAGCAATACACTCAAACGCGCACCTGCGCGCAATCACATTACCATCTTCGGCGTCGTCGGGCAAATAATATGTATGGGATTTCTAAAAAATATGCCACTAACCAAAACGATACATGGGTTTTTGCGAGACAGGTACCTACTGGGAGTCGAATCTCCATACAATATTAGTTAAGTACACAAGAACTGTAAAGAACCCATCGCCATAGCCACTCCTATACAATCGAAGATACTTTTTCATTTTAAAAGTACATGCTAAAATTACATGAAAGAAATATGGTAAGTAAGTGTTGTATGTAAAACTTTAATCTCTCATGTCAAATTTCATGTTATTTTAGAATGTCGTTTTAAAATGAGCGCGTAACTTCGATAATTGTATTGCGGCGACTAGGTTTCTGTCATTCTCAATTTAAGAGCTTGCGAATTGACATGATCTTTGATGTTGTTGACAACACTCTTCTTTTTCTTCTTTTAAAATTATGGCTTCAGCCCAGTGGGACTATTTCGCCAGTATCAAGGTATTAAGAGGTTTAAAAACGACAAAAATTGTACGGTTGTACAAGACAGTGTACGGTGATTTGTTAGCTCTTGTAAATCGATAGCTAGACTTTACAAGAAGCACGTGGACTACCGGCCGTTGACTCCAAGATGGTGGTTAAACGCGCTTCAAAATTAATTCTCCATTCACTGCACACTACCACATTAGTTTACTGTATAATAAGCTATCGATATTACAATTTAAACAATATTAATGAGCAAAAAACAAAGTAATTAATCACGATGACTATCAAGATGGCGCTCGAACCGGAAGTCGACAACACTCTTAACCCCTCGTATACTGCCTGTCAAATCCTGGACGCCAGGCGCTTTATTTCTTTCGAAAGCGGCCACCAAGCCGTCAATATTTTGTCCACCTGCCATCACTCTACCTGGCAACACGTCCCAATTCAATTTAAGCATGCCTGTACATAAATACAGGGTGGGCCAGTGATAAATGCATTAAAAAAAAAACAATTTTTTTTATGTTTTTAAATAATAAATATAATTAGAATTTGGGATAAAGAAATAAATTTTACGTTTTAAAAATTAAATCATCAAGATGTCGTCCGTAGCGGTTGCGGCACTCTTCCAGTCTTGCTTGTAAATTTTGAAAGACTTAACAAGACTTTCGTGTTAAGAGATTTCCTGGCTCCGAAACTTCACGAATCGTATGGTAACAACAACAACAACACATGGTTTCAGTAAGACGAGGCCACCTGCCATACCATACAAGTAACGTGACCCTGGAAGTTTTGCGTGAAATGTTTCCTCAAAAATTGATATCGAGGCGAGGTGACATTGCTTGGCCTCCCAGGAGCCCTGACTTAACTTCGGCAGACTTCTTTTTGTGGGGTTACTTGAAGAGTAAAGTGTACTCCAATTATCCGACAACCACAGCAGAATTAAAGGAGAATATTCGTCAAGAAATCCAATCAATATCTCCGCAACTTCTAACGAAAGTCTTTCAAAATTTTCAAGCAAGGCTGGAAGAGTGCCGCAACCGCTACGGACGACATCTTGATGATTTAATTTTTAAAACGTAAAATTTATTTCTTTATCCCAAATTCTAATTATAATTTTTTTTTAACATAAAAATTGATTATTTATGAATTTTTAAAATGCATTTATCACTGGCCTAGTTATATATGTAGAGACCAAATTTCTTGTGAGCGAACTGTTTCATATAAACGCATGCTGCCCGTGTGACTCGTCGATCCGCGCGTTACCCCAACACCGGACTTATCCAATTTTCATTGCACTATCCAGGCTCTAGTCTCCAAATAGGACTGCCTGGATTTCGGGCTGCATTCCCGCGCGACGCCGTTATAAATTATGGACGTGATTTATTGCATCGAATTCTCGTCGGTAATTAGTGCGTGCCACTGGCCCGGTGGTACTTTGTTAACTGTAGTTTAAATTTGGCCCCCTTGATTGGTAAACTACTTAGATAGTTTATCTGACTAAGAAGAAGAACGGTTCGTGTTTATGAGTGCATATATGTTTGTACTTACGTCTACTTTTTACATGAAAATTCTTATTAACGGTCGGTAATTTACTTGCAAAAACGAAATGTAACGTAAGTATAGGATAGTGTTGTGGCGCGATCGCTTGCAATTCTGCAACTATATACGGACAACCAGTTTTATTTTGTTGTTTAGGGATAATAAGCTATTTTGTTTGCATAGGTGACACCATAATCACGCGCAGCAAGACACAATTAATCAAAATAAACTACCCATTGTTGCTGTGATTATTTATCGCTTACTCTGCAATATACATATTTATCGAAACGAAGAGAAATGGTTTCATATTATAGGTATATGTATAGTAATCGTGATACCTCAAATTGATGTTAATTGTAAATTGTACAATTGTAAAAAGTCAAATGCTTTGCTATGCTAAGGCGCCAGCGTGTGTAATATTAAGTAGTTACACGTAGTATCTTCTGTGCCAGATTTCAGGCAACAGAAGAAAGATATTTCAGCATTTTATGTGCCCTTTGACCCCAGTCAGTGTGGTGTGAGGCGGAATACTAACATATACTGGTTTCTTTTTGCCAATGCGATTTCAAAGCAATTATTCCTATTTAATACGTTTTTTCTATATTGCTCTATAGGAGCATTCCATCGTTAAGTAAGGGACATTCGGACCCATTTTTTCGACTTTCCGAGCCTGGTTCTTTTTTGGCTTGCCTTTTGTATATTGGTTTTGTGGTATTGGTATCATCTTAAAGCTGCTTGTTATCTTACTAAATTTACTTTTAATTTACTTTTACTATAATACGCAAGTCTTCAAAGTAATTCGGAATTAAAGCAAATATAGTCCTACACGTAGACATTGCCTAAATAAATAATTTTGTTAATGGAATGCTCCTATAGTGCTAACATTACAATTATTAGTTATGTTTTCACACTTTAGTGAATCAAGCAATAACCAAATTATATTTTTTCTTACCGTTTATGCGGTTCGCTTTCTAGAACACACGTTGCACGTTTTCGCGATCCCTGACCACGACATCCTGTAATTTAGCCTCCATTAACCGCCGATATCACCCTACTTAAACTCCAGTTTCACAAACTGTGCCACCGGTCCCCTCTCGCGGATTATCGGAGATTGAGTTTAATCGGCCCCGGCGCGTCCCATTAATAACCGAGACTGTTAATTGAACTTCTACCGACTGTACAGTGTACAATACAAATACAACCCTAGTACAGTCAGCAAGGGTTTGACACGTGTAAAGGGGCAAATCAGGTACCGTCGTCTACACAATTAACGCACCAATAGGGAATATTACGCGAAATTGATTCCGGTTTGTTTCCGGTTCTTTACAGCCAAATATCATAATAACGTGTTCCTAGAATATCAGAATGTCAAAACAGATTATTCTCATAATGTCTAAAGCTCGAAGTGACTTACGCCTACTTCTTAAATTATCGTATTCTTAATACGACTATAATTCATATACTCTATCGCGTTTTGATAAATTTTCAATTCTACCGTTTCCCAAAATGTCTAAAACTTGACTTGATGATGTTTTGATGAATTTTCAATTATACCATTTCCCAAAATGTCTAAAACCCAAATTAACTACATACAAAAACGCCACATTGTCAAAATATCTAACTCAGTATCTATGGAAAATATTTAAAATTATGTTGAAGTTACAGTTTTTAAGCAATGAGTAATTAAATTAATTATCAACGGCATCCCAATTTTCGCCTTGTTACTATTTTTATTCTGTACCATCGAGAATTTTAGATATTAAGAGACAGTGTCATTTTGATATTTGGGCCTGTCAACAAAAGGCATTTTTTCTACTCGTCGAGTATAATCTGTGTATTACGACTTGATATGCTACACTACAACCTTACTCTTTTCAACGTTGGATAGTCTATGGCACTTCCGACTCAAGCATAAGAATTTTATCGATACGGTTTAGTCAATTATAAAAATTTTGAAAATAGAATGCCATACATTTCGATAAAATATTTCTTGTTTAAGGAGACTCGATTCAATGCAAATTAGCCTACTTAAACACGCTGCTGCGTCGCATCTGCTTTGTGATTGGTTGGCCAACAAAAACATTTTATTTTATGTTGTAGTAGAAAGAATTGCTTCATAAGTCAGAAATGCGCATGTGACACCCTTCATATAGCAACATCCATACCCTACGAAAACCTCTAAAAGCGTTGCTTGTTAGTCTCCATACGCTACGGTGGCCAAAATCGAGAAAAAAACTGTCTTAAAATTGAATTTTGCGCGGAGCAGGTACCAGGGCCTCATGAGTTACGAGGAGGTGTCGTTGACCAACCCGCCGGGGGCGCCGGGCCCGCGGCGGCCGCGGCCGGGGCGCGTACGAGTAAGAAGGTATCGCAGGCTGCGGCAGCTCGCGTATCTTAGCTTTATACTTTTGGTTTGTTTACCTATATGATTCTACTAGTTGAAAGTGTAATTTTTTTGTCTCGTAGAAAAAGTATTGTATACAATAGTGATATAATCAAGCTTTTCAATCTCGTACCTTACCTTAAGCAACTCAGCAAGCTTCGTTGCTTAAACACTGTACTCGACTGAAAAGCTCTCTATTATATCACGATTGTATAAAATACTATTTGAATTTTGGTAATTATGAAACCAATGAAACTAATGCATTTTCACTTTCAGTCTTAATAATAATTCGGTATTTGAAGTTATTGTTCATTTTACCAACTATACAATTTGGATATCGGATGTAATGTGTAAATGTTATTATGACTTTTTATTGTATTGAAAATAAGTCAATTTGGGATATCAGGTATTTTGGAACTAAGACAATTTGAGATTTAGTAAAATATGTGAAAAGCCATTATGATATTTGGCTGTAACGAACCGGAATCACTGTACAAAAAGTGTTGTTACACGATATGAAGTGAATATTTATTAGTTATTGTACAAATAAAACGTTATATAAGTAATACGATATTTCGCTAAAAAACTTTTTTATTATTTGGCTGGCTTTTTTCATCATCATTAACTTAAGAGTTATTCTCTTGTCGGTGGAGTATCTTCCAGCTTTCCCTATCCCGCGCCAGCTCTTTGACTTTTTGATACGACACCACCCCTACTTTTTCTTTCACTTGATCTAAAAAGATGCGTCTGGGTTTTCCTCTACCCCGCTTCCTTCCTATTTTTTATATGGCTTTTTTATCATTGCCACATTGGACATTGGATGAATG
This sequence comes from Cydia strobilella, assembly GCF_947568885.1. Lineage (NCBI taxonomy): Eukaryota > Metazoa > Arthropoda > Insecta > Lepidoptera > Tortricidae > Cydia > Cydia strobilella. The sequence continues at coordinate 4,380,566 of NC_086044.1, read as the reverse complement.
AGAAATGAGAAAAAAATTACCGTCCGCCGTGCCTGCTATTTTCACTTAAAATTTAGTACATAGTATCAAATTTAACTCAAATTGCAACTATACAAGTGTTTTTGTATGAAAATAGTTCTACTTCTTTTCGTGTCGTAGTTCCATTTTTATTTTTATATGATGGATGTCCAGTAGGCAGCGGTGTTGACAGCCCTGGCTGTCGCGTCCCTCAGAAATGAAATGAGTTAATGTGATGTGATTATTTTTTGCAATGTAAATCAACTTAATCGTAGTGTAGAGTGCTGAATAATATATAGGGAATATACAATATCATTCTAGTTCAAGGGGAAATTCGTAACTGTAAGTGTAAATACTCATGTAACCAATATTTGTTTTATTTAGATTTTTTTCGCAAATGTATTAAAAAACGTCGTTCAATGTAACTGTTATTATTTACTTGTCCCGTGTCTTCTCAGGACTCAGGATTGAAGTACTATTTCAGGCTTCAATGATGTGTAAAATAAACATAAGCAAAAGATTTAAGACTAAGCCCAACACCAAATGCAAAAAATACATAATTATAAAAATTGTAACGTATATTTGAACTGTCTGAAATACCCCTTTTTCGCGCCGCCAGCCCGCCACGGTACTTATGTAACATACCGTCCTTTTCACACTCATCTAGTCTTTTTCCACCCTAGTGTGGAAATCAGTCCGACAAATTAAATCCTGCCTCAGATTATTACATAGCTCAGTGTCGGCTCATAAATAACCGTTGGAACGCGCAAAATTTGAATTTAGAATAGAATCTCATTTTTTGCGCTGTTTTGGCAAATTGGAAACGGAAGTGTGAGTGATTATGATTTGGGGAAAAGGTTTTGGGGTGTTTATTTGTTTTTGGAACGGTGACGGGTTAAATGTGAAAAGTTTTCATTTTATGGTTTGTTTAATGGTTATATTTTTTGACAAATGATTTTGTGATGAAGAAATTGGACCGTATTTTATTTCGACTTTTATAAATTGTTAGGGCCCCTTGCACCATTCACTAACCCGCGGTTAACCGGTTGAACCTGGAGTTACCATGTTTACCAGTACAATTTGACACTGAGTTAACGGTTAACCCCGTGTTAGTAGGATGGTGCAAGTGGGCCTAAGCTAACTACTCTACTTGAATAGAACAAAGTGAGAAAATGTCATTACAAACGTCCTATTTTCATAGAAATTTGACATTCCTACACTTTGTCATTGAAAATGCCATGCAAAGTTAGTTTGCTCCGGCTCTTTGTCAGTTTTTTTAGCGTTCCGTACCCAAAGGGTAAAAACGAGACCCTTTAACTACTAAGACTCCTCTGTCCGTCTGTCTGTCTGTCACCAGGCTGTATCTCATGAACCGTGATAGCTAGCTATCAGTTGAAATTTTCACAGGTGATGATCGTCCGGCGGACTGATAGTCAGTGGGCCCCTTAAATTACCTACGAGTATATAAATGAATGGCTATCCATCGTTAGAAGGTACCACGCAATCAATGAAATCTCAGACAAAGTAAGGTTTTAGGCTTTAACCGTGTATATACAAAAAAAAAATCACCCGGAAGCCACGAAATATCCATACTTAATTTTGGAAATCATGGAAATTTGTATGGGGAATCAATAACCGCTGAATCGATTTAGATGAAACTTGGTATGGGGATAGTTTGAGCTGTGCAGAAGGACAAAGAATAATTTTTATCCCCGAAATCATCCCTTAAGAGTTTAAAAATGGGGTGGAAATTTATAGTGGACCAATTTGGGGGTGAAGAAAAGGATGGATTTAAAAGCAATTTGTTTAAAAATTAAGGTAGTAAATTACTAATTCCACGCAGACGAAGTCGCGGGCAAAATCTAGTAATTATATATTTTTAAATTCTATTTTTCTATCTCAAATTACAGCTTTCTAGCACTTATGGGCACTGAGCTAAGGATGGTATAATTGCAAGCAAAATGTGAGATACACATTGGACCAAGATATTGGACAGATGCAATGGAACACCATCCTAAGCCACGGGCGGACAGACAGACAGACGAACATGGGGAAACAATAATGTTCCATGTTGTCTACAGAACCTTAATTATTAATAGAAGTACGTCACCGGACCAGGTTATACCCACAACATTCAACACTGAAAAAGATATGGAAAATCCATAATAATATTTCTCTCGCCACGCCATTTCTCTAAACACCTGTTTACACAAAACTAATGAGGCATTCATATACTATCACAATGTTACACTTTGCACCCTTGGCAACAAAGTGCCAAATTTACCGTTTCATTTAGTCCACACCGTCAATATTTGAATAAAGTGCCCCCAAAATGTACAACTATAATAATCCCGTTATAAACGGTACAATGAGCTTTTATAAATAAAAATTCAATCAAGAGGACCTACGCTCAACTATTGTGCCTACACAATAGACGAAATGTCAAAAAAACTTACCCAAAACCAATCTAATATCAACCTTAACACAAAACCTTCAAGGTACATTTTGGATAAGCGATTGTAATAGAGATTTTAAAAGGGGGCTTCCATTTTCATCGTCATCACTAACACGCCACTCACTCAAACCTCAACCCTATTTCCATTAGTTTGCAGTTGATTTTCAATTGCGCTTAAAAACTAGGGGTGTGCAAAGCCGTAGGCCTATTTGTGTCGGTTTCACACTTACAACAATAGTGTCATGATTCCTGATCCGGGATTATGCCGGTGTGTACCCGGGCTTAGGTCGCCGCGGGAAACAAATGGTTGCGGGCTAACAAGTGTGCATCCCTAATGGGACTCCGGTTTCAAATACCCCCTTTATTCAAGAGTGCCGTAAGCGACAATGCTTCTGGAATAGGATAAGTTCTTTTGACATCGGCTGGTTTCTGAAATAAAATGTTTGGTGAAATCTTTATACGAGTAACTATAATCCGGGTGCATGCAATTTATAGCAGCTCTGATCATTGGCTCGTTTTCGGCTAAAGAGTAAACTACTTTCCTCTTTTTACTTACTCCGTTGGCTCAGCGATCCAAAATGAGACTTGGCCTCCGACACAGGACAGCGCCACTTTTCTCGGTCCTGTGCGACCTCTCGCCAATTGGTGACTCCAAGTTCCTCTTCTAAAAGTTCTAAATTGAATAATGTATTTATAAAAGTAAATGAAAATGAAAATGAAAAATCTCCGCTGCATCATGGAGCCGGCCGCGGAACCGCCGGAACTTGGCACTCTTCGGCCAAAGCTCCTCCTTGGTGAAGGTCGCTAAACGTTTAGTCGGAACACCAGTCACCACAAAAAAATTGAAAGTCGCATGTAAAAGCAAAATGAGAACACGATACTGACATCAACAACGACTCTAACAGGCACATTCTAACGTACCTACCTACACTGATATTAGACTGACGTCTAACTGATGTCATTCAAATATCGTGCATTTCGCTTGTACTTGTCCGTACATGAAATACAATGGGCAGGTACAGCGGGCTGCAAAATTGCATGGAGACATTATATTCAATGTTGCGGCTATATGCGGGTATATAATATACACTTCTGTCCAATCTTAAGGCTTTTTTATCACTAGGGCACAGTAGAGGCCCTACTAAAAGCAAGCTATGTACGAGTATTAGTGTATGTATACCTACTTATAGCTATGAACTGAAATAGATGTCATAGGTACGCAAAGAAAATGTGGCTAAGCCCTCCAGTGGCGGAGGTCGGATTCGGGTTTTCTTTGGTATATGACATCTATTTATATTATTAGTTTATAATTTTTGGATAGTACTTATAGTAGTCGTGTGACTACTTGTAAGGACAGAAATCAAAATTATTAAATATAATAATTTGATTTGCTCTCAAAATTGCAACTACTTAACTTACAGTTTCATCTTAAATTATGACATCACTTATTTGTAAGTGGAAACTTAAAGTACTGTAAACAGGTCAGACAAGGGTCAATTGCAGGTGAAATAGTAAAAAAAACAAGATTACAATTTCGTTACCCACTTTTCAGGACGTCTCATACCTATTATAGTTAACGCTATCTCTACTGAGCTCGTTCACTTACCTGTACTAACAATGGCATTCTGTTAAACAAAAGCCATTATTTCTTTTGTGTGAGCGCTTGGCCTTTGTGCCTGAACTCGTGGCCATTGTGTGTGAGCCTCAGGCACAAAGGCCACGTGCTCACACAAAAGAAATAATGGCTTTACCAAAATGCCATTGTTAGTACAGGTAAGTGAACAAGCTCAGTAGAGATAGCGTTAACTATACCTTAGTAGTGATATTTTATATGGCCTACCAGAATTCTACATATATCTTTAACTATGTTTAGTTGACTAGAATATTTGATAGAAGTGGTATAGCGACACGCATGGGGACGAAGCATTTTATAGCACAAGGGGCGTACGGAGCAGTTGCATACGTGGACGATTCGACTCCGAATGCAAGTGGACGTTATGCAAGCACTAAATTTAATGGGCCGTTACGTTTACGAGAGGCCTATGGGCCACATTTGGGTGATTCTCATCCGTCTTAGATTTTTAGATTTAGATATTTAATTTTATTCTCATAATATAAAATTACAATATAAATTATCCTAATCTACACGAATTTATATTATGATCGTCATACAATTTACATTATTTGATAAATTCAAAAGGTACAGAAAGGCAACTTAAGGTGCAGAAAGGCAACAAACAAATTGTCTTTTCTTTCTTGCTTGACAGTGGTCGCTGTCATTATATCAGCTACTGATGTGCCGCCGGAAACTTTCCAAAATTGCGAAATTCCACACGGATTTTTTTTACACCTCGTATTTATGTAAAGGAATCGAAATTTTCCATTTCTGCTTCTTGATAGTTTTCTTTGTTTCATGTGTAACTTTTCTGAAATGTTCGAGAACAGTATTTGTGGCCAACTTGTCATAGCATATGACATTTTCTTGATCCCCTCCCTCCCCCTAAATATGTGACGTAATAATTTCATATAAGATTTACGTTTAAATAACACTTGCGCAGTCTGTGCTACCAAAATCGGTGCCAACTTAGCTTTGTCTAACTATTGTACTCTGCTAAAAGTAACTCTTATGCGTAATATACTTCCGGCACTACTGTTGCTCCATAAGGCCGTGCAAGTGCGAAAGAGATACATAGCTTGATTTCGATGATTTATGACCTGACTCACCACTTAGTTTTGCGGCATGTACTTATAGTGAAGTAGTTCCTCTCTAAAATTTCGATAGCCGTTCGATAATTATCGCCAGTTCACGACACCCGCGGGTGTCGTGCGCGTGACGCGCGATACGCCGCCGTTTAATGCCATATTGTATTTATTTTAGTAAAAAAACAAGAGTACTGGTACTGGTTACTGACATGAGTCGCGTAACCTCGCAATTTCCAGCTACTCGACCAATAAGTATCAAGCATTTGTTACTTGTCCTATGTACAGTCAGCTGCAGAGATAACTGACCCCCTAATAGAAATTTGTTTGCAGCAGGGTCAAGTCAGTCGTGTAGATTTGTAGTATGAAAAAGCCCGCGACACAACGAAACGCAACCGTAGTCGCTCTAAGCAACATCCATGTGATCCATGGGCATGTCTGAAACTGTCGGGATATTTTTGACTTGATGTATGTAGGTACCTACATAGTTATAGTGACTACACTATAATCCGATATAATATAAACGATAAGACCTTACTAGACTTATAATGACCGGGATATGGACCGTGATTACCTTTTGTATTGTTTGGTCCATAAGTCTAGTGAATCTAACTGTGAATCATTTAAAACTGATAGGACCTTAGCTTATAAGTATTTATATTTTTAACCCTTTCAGTCGCAGAATAACCCCCGAACGTGTATAGCCGTTCGATAATTACCGCCGGTTCACGACGCCCGCGGGCGTCGTGCGCGACACGCCGCCGTTTAATGCCATGTAAATTTATTTTTATTTGTCGTCGTGGCGTAAAGTCCGCCATTACTGATATTGCTTTCGATTTGGTAGGCTGCAGGTTTTATTGCTACGTGAGGGTATCCAACGTAAAATTGAGATTATTCTAGAATAATGAAAACAGGTAGGTATTGGAATAGGGTATTTGTATTTGACTACCAGTCAAATCAGTTTCTTTTTTCGAACTGTCAAAACGATTTTGCTACTATGGAATTTATATGTAATACTAGCATGTGACGTCACGATCAAATTACCTACTATTTATAGCTTGATACTTGTTTTAAAATAGAAATTGTGTCTAAAAATAACTGCTACGTTTCTCTATTATTAATCTTCTGGTGCTTTATTTCATGCACAGTGTAAAATAGGTACTACACGTAAGTATTTTTTAAGTAAAAGTAAAAATGGTTGAATTACTGTCTCAAGCGCACTAATAGGAGCATTTAATTTGTATGAAATCTGTTTTTCGCTCCTAAATTATACAAAAAAAACAAACGTAGGGGCATAGCTATGGTGAATTAATATACTTACATCAAATTACGCAAAAATATTTTGCATAATGTCAATATCCAGAGAGGAAAATGGGGGCTACGTTTGTATGGAGAAGCAGCCGTCCTCTTTCCTCTAAAAAGGGATGGAGTTGGAGGAGGTTGGAGTCTGCGTCGGTCCGCCAACGCGTGTACCGTTGAAACTCCTCGTTATAGAGCGAAACATGTAGAGTAATCTTATACGTGAGTGACTCGTTTTAATATACCTATTTAATATGAGTTTCCTTAAAGGTTATCGAGAAAGTTTTCAGTAAACTTTAAAAATGCTGGACATTTAGGTATAACGTGCTCTACATAAACAGGTACAAACACAATCAAACACAAAGCACACACAACACAGCCATACAAACCATTAACACGGACCAAGATCGCTTTAAAGCAGATACAATGGCTTTTAATCCCATTGTCACGAGCTTAGCCTGATTAATTAGTATAAAACGTCCGCCAAGGGAATATAAACCTTGTAGAATTGAGATAAGGTGCATGTGACGTTTTAGAGAGGCCCCACAATGTAATTAACGTTGATCTTGATGGAATATATCTACGCATAGGTTAGGTGTACTTAAATTTGAACATCTACGTGGTTTAGTGTCGTTAACAGAACAAATTTGCATTAAAATAATAGGCTACTTTCCTACTATAGTCAAATCAAAATAATAGACTACCTACTTTTCTACTAGCCAAATCAGCTTCTTTTTATGGTTCCGTACCCAAAGGGTAAAAATGGGACCCTCAACATCTCAATCTCAAAAATGGCAACAACATCTCAACCTCATACATTGCAGTCCGCCAAACGATATATTCTGTTGTAGTCCGTGGCAAATAATAAAACATGAACATAGACACATATTTCCGATCCTTATATATTGCGATCAATGGAATGTCAGAAAACAACATTTGCTCCGCTTATTTTCAAAGGCGCAGGCACACCGACAAGCAGGCCAATTCGAATTGCGAATTCGATTCGAAAAGCGTTGCTGAGTGCTGACACGAGGCCGTTTAAAGTGCAACTGATAAACCGATAACGATGGTCAAAACATGTTTGGTTTGGCCAGGTCAGAACCCAAAAACCATACCCGATGCTATACAAGTGATCAATCCAAATGGGTCAGTGGGATAAGTCAGAAACTATGAGAGATAGCGATATTTGTTCTTAGGAAGCATGGCTTCGATTTTAGATTTAATAATAATGGCATTTTGGGGTCCCTTTGTTTGACATAATTATTGAAAGTCATAAGGTAATGATTGCCATATTATCAATATTGTCATTAGTCATAATTCTGAAACCGTTAACTTTTCAGGATTTTCCTCAGGTTGTCCTATAGATAGGTTAGGTTAGGTTTGTTTTATGGCAATCCTGAAAAGTTACGCGTTTCTGAGAAAAACCAAATTATGACTAACGAAAATGTGGACAAACAATACATTATAACTTAAAACTATATGGGAAACAATAGAGACCCTTATAAGGTATCATTTGGTCCTTCATTCAGGATCAATGGGGTTGGCAACTGTTAAAGGTTTGCAGAGATGGCGCCATCATAGCTTGCCCCTTCTTCTATGAGATTTGACAAAAATTTGACACAATTCTAGGGATTGATAGGGCAAGCTGTGCTGGCGCCCTCTGCTAATTATTTCGACCGGCCAACCCCATTATACAAACAAATACTACACGCGATTAAATAAAGATTATTGACCAGGTTCGATTCCCGGTTATGTATGAGTTTAAAAAAAGTTTGTATGTCATTATTATTAAATCTAAAATCGACGCCATGGTTCCTAAGAACAGATTTTGCTATCTCTCATACTTCCTGAATCTTCCATACTGATCCATTTGGATTGATCGCCCTGTATACTCATTGTACGACAGTGATTAGTTGTAGAGTCTTTAGATCTTTAGACTAAATCGAATGTACACTGATAACAGAATGATATTTGAATCATCTTACTTAATTATTGTGCGTATCGCCCGCGCCAATACATGTACGGGAAAGTACGAGCGAAATGCACACTAATTTATTGATGTAATTCTGATATCAGTGTACTGTCGGGTGCAGCCACGGTTGAGCTTGTAATATTTATAAGGCGTGACGTTTTAAAGTTTTGGAGTTATTCTGTCAATTCTGTGGTTTTGGGTGCAAATTACAAGTTGTAATATTTATAAGGCGTGACGTTTTAAAGTTTTGGAGTTATTCTGTCAATTCTGTGGTTTTGGGTGCAAATGATTTTCGTTGAGAAATGCTCAACCGTGGCTGCACCCGACAGTACACTGATATCAGAATTACATCAATAAATTAGTGTGCATTTCGCTCGTACTTTCCCGTACATGTATTGGCGCGGGCGATACGCACAATAATTAAGTAAGATGATTCAAATATCATTCTGTTATCAGTGTACATTCGATTTAGTCTGAAGATCTAAAGACTCTCCCTGAGTTTGCTCTGAACTTTTCTTCAGGATTAACGACTTAGTTCCGCATTCAATCGCCACCCTTACCCGACTACGAAGTAAAAGGAGATTATGATTTTGATCGGTATGTGTTTAAAATTAATATCATCTTGATCTCATATGACACAAATCTCAGTGTAAAGTGGGATGGATTGAAAATAATAATCATACGCTGCATGTTTATCTGTTTTGATATAATGAAGTTTTGTTGCTCTTTGGCAAGAGAAGAATACAATTTTCAGAAAGATATTGGAATCTGAGTGCCTACCGCTGACCACGTTCGACGTGTTGCCTCTCTGTCGCACTTCTAAATTCGTACGTAAGCGTGACAGGGAGGCAACACGACAACGTGGTTCGCGGTAGGCCCTCTTTGGTTTCTTGCTCTATTTTGTCTTGTCACACGCGTCAAGAATCAGAGAAATTTAGATATGTTTGTCCCAATCACAACTAAAATCCAAATGATTTTTACTATACCTTTTTTACTTGAAATTGGAGCAAGCAATCTGAAATCTCGCAAATCAATGAGTTCCATTTAGTTCAGCTAATAAAATACATGGAAATACTCTAATAGTAAAGACAAAATAAAGGAAATGTGCCTTTCACATTGGGAATAAGTTGTATGCTCTCGCAAACTCAATTCTTTCCTCAAATGAAGATACACTTCCCTAATTGATGAACTAAAGTTCGCGTGCCGAGCGCCATCTAGCGAACTAACCAAGATTTACCGAGCGCGGGAGATTCCTTACACTACCATCATACATTATACGATCTAAAAAACCTTTAATTATTGCCCATAAGGTTTATTTTCGCGTAATTCTATGTAGGGGTAGATTTGTGATGTTGTGCCGAGTTGCCACATTGATTTGTTGCTGGCAACTTTTATTGCCAATTAAAAAGCGGTTACGTTTAAATAATTAGAGTTCGATGGGGATTCGATAATTGCCGACACTATTGACGTCACGCGAAGCAGAAGTTTATGTCGTTTATTGAATAACGATACATTGTTATTGTTGTATAGATTCAGACTAACCTGACTAAGACTTCAGAACCATAAGTTTAGAGATCCAGAGCCAGAACCATAGAGCCATAAGTTTAGAGATCCAGAGCCAGACCCATAGAGCCATAAGTTTAGAGATCCAGAGCAAGACCCATAGAGCCATAAGTTTAGAGATCCAGAGCCAGACCCATAGAGCCATAAGTTTAGAGATCCAGAGCCAGACCCATAGAGCCATAAGTTTAGAGATCCAGAGCCACATCCAGAGCCACAAGTTTAGAGATATTATATTATATTATATTATATTCGAAGATATTTCTTGATAAAATTATTATTTAAATTTTTAATCCCCACTTGTGCTGATTGAGGACTTAACAATCTTATAATAGTAATTTAATAACAAGAAGTAAACTGACCATTAACCCCTCGAGCGGCAAATAAATATTTTAAATTTTCGCGCCGTGCGGCGCGCAGCCGCCAGGAGGCGCGTTTTCCATATTAAAAATGGCGGACCGCCGCACGCGCGGTTGTCAGAGAGCGTCCCATTCGAGGTAGCTTGCCGCCCGAGGGGTTATAACCCTAAAAAGGTAAAATACTTACTCTATAGGCTCTAAAGGGGCCCACTGACTATCAGTCCGCCGGACGATATCAGCCTGTCAGTTAGAACAAAAATTTGACTGTTCCGAGCGACTGACAGACCGATATCGTTCGGCGGATTGATAGTCAGTGGGCCCCTTTAGGGGCAAGCTAAATAAAATAACTTCAGTGAGCGTTGAATAGACTCCGCGCCCTTCAGCTAAATCACACGCGGACAAGACCCCAGGGGCAGCGGGTAATTGTTGCCATGCGTATCAATTTTCACCCAATGAGGGTAATCGCGTTAATTCTTTATTGGCCCTGGCAACTTTGCCTACTTAGTTAAGTTTTTGTATAAGTAACGGTTTCTCGTCTACGCAAGTGCGCAAAGTTAACGTTTACGTTAAATAAAACACCTGACGCTGCGTCTTACCAAAGACCTATGTAAGTCCGTATAAGATGAATACAGTCTAAGGAAAAAACATGCCTCGGAAATCAAGAAAATTTGATTCTCGCACAGATGGCGCTACCACCAATACCAATCTTCGGCTTCGTTTGTTATTAACCAATTTGAACATATATCAGTGACATGGGTCAAAATCATATAAAAATAATAAATACAAATAAAAAAATAATTTATCCATAAATACATTTTTTTAAATATGTATTTTTATTTTTAGTTTTAATCGTGTGTCGATAGATGGCAGTTCTTTGACAGTACCTATCCTACTCTGCAACTTATGGTTGATGATTTATATGTTACATTTATCTTTTAGAATTATAGTGTGATTAGGAGCCGTAGCCAAGGTAAAGTATTAAGTAAAAGTGCCCTCAGGTGTCCACTCAAGTTTTTTCTCATGTGTAAGTTTAGGGTTAGAGCCATACACCATACACATCTCACAAATATCTATCTCACGTTCTATATTATAAATCATTATTTATTGAATTAAGGTCAAAATTAAAATTACAATTAACTATACTAAATAACAATTACTTCACATACAAATTACATTTAAAATACAATAACATCTTAAATTAAAATAAAACTAAAACCTTATAAAATAAATTACAACTAAATTAGAACTAACTAAAAAAGTCCCCCAGATCTGATCCCTGCGGAAGGGTGCCCATAATGCTGGCTACATTCCCCCGCTGAATGGCAATTCCGATCCTTTGGCCAAGGAATGAGCCAGCTCTAGGATCTCTGATGGTGTCTTGGAGCATCTTCTTCAAATCTTTAAATAAACTTAGTGCCTCCTGACCCCAAGGTCCCAGAGTCTCCACCGCAAACGCCGCAAATAAGTAATTGCTCGATAGTCCAGCATATTTGCGGCGCTTTAGAGCTTCAGCTGCTGCCGCCGCTCCGCCAGGCCTCAATGAAGTATACCTTATAAAATACCCTATACACAGCATAAGGTAAACCACAGTATAACTACACTACAGCGTCACCCTCTGTCCCGGCGTTTTATGTCAGCCATCACGGACCGTCCTGAATTTTGCATAAGAAAAATATGGCAAAAACGCCTCTGAATATAAAGTAAGCAAAGAATGATTGATTCTATATAGCGAGTGAGATGTCACATAAAATATTGATGTCGCGTCATAAAGGGTTCCTTTAGTGTCCGAAGTGCGGGGGCTTTTTGAAAATTAGTTGTATCTGGTTTCGGTGAAGACAGATAAGATTAGATAGATTGTTTTGCTCTAAAATGGAATTAAAAAAAAACAATAAGGAATGAAGCTTGATAGAAAATAATCATTGATCGAGAAAAGGTGTCTGATGCACCAAAGGAGTGTCGGTAGATGATATTTGTGATGTATGCATGTAGGTAAGTAAATAAAGTACGAGTCAGTCTCAGCCCGAACTTGGTCGGTAGGATACGAACCTAATACGCTCCCAAAGGAACAAGGAGCACCTCGAAACCAGGGGTCCATTTTTCGAGCGGTATGAGACTAATACCTATTAGTGCGTTGTCATGGAAACCCTCTATGCGACAGTTCGTGGACTAATAATCTCTAATAGTCTAATACGGTTCGCAAAATATAGCCCATCACAGTGAAGTTTAGGCGTTTTCTGTAGTTTTTCATGTCTTGGTCGTATTTTAAATTTCCTAAATTCGTAGTCGCATAATAAAATAAAACTGAAGAATACCTAATTAAGTCAATTTTAATAACGTTGTGTGTAAGTACACTTATTACAAATGGTGGTTTCACAATAAAACGACTACATATCATTTTGTCGATAAAGATATGTCAGTTTATTAAATCCGAATAATAATAGGTAGTAGGTACAGATGTCATTTCTAAACTAAACGATAAAGTACAATTAAAGATATCGATTAATGTCGGATTAAGATGTTTTTTTATGAAGTAGCGCGATACGTGCCATCTGTATTTACTAACTTATAGTAAAATATGGTTACGTTATGCATTACGTCAAAATTGTAATTGATGGTCGCACTGATCACTGAACAAGAACAATACTAAAGTACTTATTATTTGTTCAACTGATCTGTTATTTCACGTCTGCGTTTTCTACTATCATCATCTCTGATTATTTAGATTGTTCATCAACCGGTTCCATGGTGTAATGGTTAGCACTCTGGACTTTGAATCCAGCGATCCGAGTTCAAATCTCGGTGGAACCTGATTTTTTATACTGCTTGTCTTAAAACTTTGAACGTCTTCAAATAGTGGTAAGCAAAATTTATAAAATGAGTGAATTTTTAACTTGTTAGGAATTTAAATGTATTCTAATTCTAAAGCTTAATCTTAATTAAGTAAATTTTTTGAAAGTAGATTCTGATTTCTTTCTCACCACCTAGGGTTGTCTCATTGACCAAGCCTCTCTGTATATTTGCTGAACGCATCTTGATTTTCAGAAGTGTTATCCTAGGATTATGTGAAATTAGCCACTATCCTTTTAATGATATCTTTACTAAAGTTCTGGTTTCTGTGAAACCAAATCTCTAGCCCAACTCTAGAGTTGTCTCATTGACCAAGCCTCTCTGTATATTTGCTGAACGCATCTTGATTTTCAGAAGTGTTATCCTAGGATTATGTGAAATTAGCCACTATCCTTTTAATGATATCTTTACTAAGTTCTGGTTTCGGTGAAACCAAATCTCTAGCCCAACTCTAGGGTTGTCCCATTGACCAAGCCTCTCTGCATATTTGCGGCACGCACCTTGATTCTCAGGAGTGTTACGAATTATGTGGAGTTTTGAATTTCTGTTGGTCGTTTCCCGTACTTGAGTTGTGTGGGTATTCGTTTGCGGTTTTATGTCGCATGCATATGTTAGTCATTTTAGAAAGTATGTTTAGGTAAGAACAAAAATGTTCAAGTTTTACAAGTTCGCTGTAGCTTAGCCATCAGCTATAGGTATACAACTAAATAGGTAGGTAAGTACCTACGTTAGATTTAAAGATACAAAAATTAACAAAAGATATGAAATTTTGCATACACGTGACACGTGACGATGCAACTACGACAGCATAAACAAAAAAACGGCCAAGTGCGAGTCGGACTCGCCCACCGAGGGTTCCGTACTTTTTAGTATTTGTTGTTATAGCGGCAACAGAAATACATCATCTGTGACAATTTCAACTGTCTAGCTATCACGGTTCATGAGATACAGCCTGCTGACAGACAGACGGACAGACAGACGGATAGACGGACAGCGGAGTCTTAGTAATAGAGTCCCGTTTTTAACCTTTGGGTACGGAACCCTAAAAAGCAGCTGCCACTGTCGCATTCCACTGAAATTAATAGACTCGCACCAAGCTAACTCTGCATAATATATCATTTTCAATGACAAAGTGTGACAATGTTAACATGAATGTCATATTTCTATAAAAATACGACACCGCATCACTTTGTTCTATTCAATTTGGTGCAAAGTTTGCTTAAACGGACTATCATAACATACATACATATACGTACATATAATCACGCCTATTTCCCGCAGGGGTAGGCAGAGACCACGGATTTCCACTTGCTACGATCTCTAACACAGACAGAAGACAGAACAGAAGGGGAAACATGTTGGGGCACCTGATACGGCACGATACTTACATAAAGTCTATAATAGAAGGAAGAATTGAAAATGGAGAGGCAGAGGAAGACCGAGACGTGCGTTTTTGGACCAAGCCAAGGAGAAAATCAACGTAGTGACGTATCAGGAGCTCAAAACAGTGGCAGAAAGAAGAACGGAGTGGCGGTTACTCCACCGACAAGAGCCAGGCTCTTAAGAGTTATGATGATGACGATCTCTAACATGGATCTCCGACTCTATCATGTTATTAAAATGCCTACGATCCTCTTTGGTCCTATATTTATTCTGTTTTTTATAATAAAACAAGCGACCCGCCCCGGCTTCGCACGGGTTACACAAAACCTTAACAAATTATACACCTAAACCTTCCTCAAGAATCACTCTATTGATAGGTGAAAACCGCATGAAAATCCGTTCAGTAGTTTTCGAGTTTTTCGCGAACATACAGACAGACACGCGGCGGGGGACAATTGTTTTATAAGGTGTAGTGATATATATATATACAAATATTGAAACTAATTGGCGGCTTAACTCTTTTCAAGTAAAATACTTAAAGTACTCTTTTTAACATAACACTCAACCATAAACGAAAACCCAATAAGGCAATATTAATTCCCGCGGTTAGTGATTACTGCGGTAAACCGCCATATTTTTATGTCGCCGTAAATATGGGCTTGTCGTATTTACGACAGCAATACGATAAAGTGATATAGATATAAGTGATAGGGAGATAAAGTTTATGTCGTGCGTCATGGGCGAGCTTTTGGAGATGGCATTATGTAAAAATTAGATCTGGAAGAGAATCGAGGATGCTGGCATACCCCAAAGTTTTGCAAGAGTCCGTGACGGCGTGGGGCATCTCATTATAAACGAAGGGTGCCGGTGTTTCGGAGGTTCCGAGGTAAATTGTCGAATCCGACACAAGACCAGCCACGCCGTTTTGTCGCAAAAAAGGGTTTAGTTTTAAGATTATTAAAATATGTCTGTTATTTTGTAAAGCATCTATGGGCCTTTGTTGCCTGATAATAATTTTTGATGTCATATTTTCATAGGAATTTGATATTAACAATGACATTGTGACACCATGTCATTGTCATTGCAAATGACATGCATAGTTATCTTGGTTCGACTATACTCTCAAGACGGACAAATCCATACAACACGGCGTGTCCACGTGCCTCGTTATTGTCGTAGGTGGCGCTTTTTACTATTTTTCCTTTTTGCGTATAAAATCTGTCGTCTATATATGACTCCTAAACGTAAATACGCCTGCCTGGCCGCTGTTATATGCACAATGTACAATTTTATTACATCATTATAGGCATTATTTAGTAAGCCTTTAAAAAAGGTTTATAAAATGCTAACATTAGTCAGCATTATACAAGAATATGGGGCACTCAAAACACCTCACTCAATGACTCCATTGAGGTACCGAATAAATAGAAAAACAATGACATTACCATTTGGCTCATGAAATATTGCGCTAAATTACTTACAGTTGCTAAACATACTTAAGGTGGAAGTTTTTAATTTCAATTTGAATGTATAAAACTTTTACAAATCCACTAGGTATTTGCATTAAAGAGAAAATAAAACCTTTGTAAGAATAGAAAGAGGCACGGCACCTTTAATGAAACGACGAGATTACTTTCAATGCAGTATTTGCAGTAAGGTTCTTTAATTTGTTCGAAAAGATCCATTTCAGTTGCAACAGGTTCCATTCTTTAAGAGAGATATCACCATGGATTTACCCGTCACGTACTTTATATCAATTTAATCGGCAATTGAAATTCACTTGGCGCACCCACGAATCAATTACGGAGGCTGTGGCACATTCAAATACGCTAGAAGGGTGGCCATGGCTGCTTGAAGACACAGGACAGAGGAGGTTTTTTTGTCAGATTCACTTTGAGATGATAAATATACATGTGTCCTATGTAAGCAAAACAAATAATCAGACACCAATTTCAAACGTTACATATTTCCAAACTTGATGATGATGCCTAATGCGTACTATTGTTTTACCAGTTGTCCTAGCTTAAGCGCGCAAACAAAATTTACGATTCGCAAATAAGTCCCATGCCACCATTCCCTCACCTAAACCAATAATAACAATTTCTCGCCATCCGTCTGTAGCATCTAAATTAATTGTCACGTTCGCTGAGTCGCTGGTACTGATAATAATATCACTCATTAACTCATTAACTACCCGGGTTTTGGGTGCCGAAATGTTTTATACTAGCTAAAAAATGGGTAAAAAAAACTGGAAAGTCAGAAACTTTTTTGCATATTTAGAGCTTCCTCTACTTATTTTTAATTCGTAGTTTGGTAACTATTTTACAATAAACAAAGTTATAAATACACGAAATAATTCCCGTAACCAAAACCCCGGGGTATGCCAGATTGTTGTTGTCTGTTTTTTTGAGTAACTACGTCCAACAAAAGACATTATACGTGGTATCTCTAACACGGATAGAAATGTTATTGAAGAATGCGCGTGTGATAGAATGTGAGCCAATATTGTACGTGTGCTTGCTTGTTCGGGCCCTTTGCATGTTGACTTGATGAATGGCTGAAGGTTTCGGTAAATAAATATATTGTAGACAGGGAGGGAAGTTAATCATAATATATAACATTTCTAGTATATCCTTAGATCTAAGCCAATTCGAAACTTCAATATTCAAAACTGCTAAGCAACGAAGACTATAAAAGCTAACAGCAAAAAGTCAGGTTCCACCGAGATTTGAACTCGGATCGCTGGATTAATAGTAGGTATAAGTAGTCATATTTAACTCAAAATGCAATCTTTACTTAGAGTATGAAGATGACGCGGATTTTCAGGAATTTGCATTATCTCTAAAGCTAGGTTTAGACGAAGCCAGTGCTAGCTGCCTCAATAGGCCTTCACTCTATTCCCGTCAGTGCTGGCAGCCAGTTGTTTATACGAAAACAATGACAAGCCAGTGCTTCCACTGGCAGCCAGCAGCGGCTGGCTTCGTCTAAATCTAGCTTAACATAAAAAGAAAAGTTATGTTTATTTTAAAACGACGCTCATGTTCCATAATCTTATATATGGTTGAGTACAGCGCCCAACAAAATTTCATAAGCATCGAAGAAAATCTAAGGAAGCTTATTTTAACCAATAAGCTCGAGTGGTTCAAATAAACAGATATTACCAATAGAAGTACATTCAGAACTGTCCACGGTACTTCAGGGCGCTATTATGTAAATATCCGGATTACCACCGACAATGGATATTCTAATGGCGCTGATGCTATCGGCCCGGTGTTGGGGCGCGTAACTCAATACGCAACTTGGACGCCCCCAGTGGCGCAGGGATGGGGTGATGTCGATAGTTTAGGCGGATAATGAAAATATGTAGTATAAAAACAAATATCCATAGGCTACGGTAACTGCTTACCATCAGGCGGGCCGTATGCTTGATTGCCACCGACGTGGTATAAAAAAAAACATATCGAATATAATGGATAAACAAGTCAATCCAGTCATCTCAGTTGCGTTAGAAAACTTTATAAACTATTCGTAAAGCAACAGTATTTACTTGAAAACAAATTGATACAGCATGATACTTACTTAATAGGATTAGTAGAGTCAAACCAAGAAAAGTCTGCAGAGATTTTGACAGCACACGCAGGTGTTATTTTAAACGTCAATCTTCTATGAAATTATGACGTATAAATAACACTGGCACTGCGTGTGCTGTCAAAATCTCTACAGACTTTTCTTGGTCTAACTCTAAAAATTTTATACTTGATAGTTGCTATGCAGACGTGATGGTGTCAATTATATTAGCGTCCTTCAAATTCTCTGTTTGGAACTTTGGGTATATAAGTGACATATTTACAAAAAAAGTCAGGTTCCACCGAGATTTGAACTCGGATCGCTGGATTCAGAGTCCAGAGTGCTCACCATTACACCGTGGAACCATCGATAGTTCATCATAAAAATGTTTTCACTTATATAATTTATTTAATTGGTGTCTAGTATAATTGATGACCAATGAGCAAGAACAATGGTTAAAGTATTTATTCAACTGTAATCTGTAATTCTATATTTTTATACTTCTTCAGATGGTCTTTAAATATTTTGATTGGCAATTAAGGGCCACTCCACACTAACATCTTTTGAGCATCGACGTCTAGTCAGCACTATGGATAATGGCGTCGCTGCGCAGTTGCTTCAACGTTGCGTCGAGCAACTGTCATGCTAGTGTGGGGTGGCTTTAACCGGTTCCATGGTGTAATGGTGAGCACTCTGGACTCTAAATCCATCGATCCGAGTTCAGCGTCTCGGTGGAACCTGACTTTTTGACAACTAAGAAGAAGCTGCATAAAAATGAGTCGTCATTTTTCTATTACTCCGGCAAATCATTGTGTGGTTAGTTATCATGTTGTCAAGTTGCGCTATTTGCATTTATTTCCTAAATAGGTTAAAAGAAAGTGACGCAGCCTGGCAATGAAATGACAAACAACGAAGTAAGAACGGCATTAGATATTACTGGTCTCTCGCTCGTCCAGTGTTTTTTTTTAAATCCAGAAATAAAAACTAACACCAGAACGATGTATCGATAATCTTCCATCACTAAGCTCTCCGTAAACTCACAGAAACTCGGTAAACGGATTCGACATCTCAACTAAGCGACAGTTTTAAAGTATCCCCCTTCCTAACTCGATTCCGAGACGTCTCAACTCTCACCGGCCATCTTTATGTAAATTCGACAAGGATAACTTTGCGTGCGCTAGAACCATCAACACATGGAATCCCAAAGAGGAATCTAGCGATGTAACTGTTAACATATATTTGTCATCGCGCTCAAGAGATGTTTGATTATGTCGTGCCGTGAGGGTTTTTTTAAATGTTCGACGGTTGTGTTCTAAGTTGATTTGTTATAGATACTTTACAAGTTTTATTGGGAGAACATGCTTGAAAATGGAGTTCTGGAGACTTCTGTTTATTTGAATTGTAGTGAAAGCGGCAATTTTTATCTATGTTGTACTTTTCTCAATAGAGATATTTCCAACAAAGAAACTCAAAAAAAGTCAAAAAGCAAAAGCATTTATTTGTTCAACATAGGTAAGGTACATAAGTACAGGTCTCAGATAATCATTGTATCACTATGTTGTGCCGTAAGGGACTAACTGGAAAATGTGTCAGATTATAGGCTGTGTTTTGATCTTAGTCATATTTTTGCTTATAATTAAATCCACTGTGTACCACTGTGTGTGTAAAATGTTTTCAATAATTACTTTGAGATTAGAGTTTTGAATGATTCACGGTTAGTTTTACTAGACTTATATTGACCGGGATATAGACCGTGATTACCTTTTGTATTATTTGTGAGCTCCCGATATTTCGACGCAGTTACATGCATCATGTTCACGGGTGACTGAAGATAGCGGGTGGGTGTCAAAGAACATGAACATGATGCATGTAACTGCGTCGAAATATCGGGAGCTCACAAATAATACAAAAGGTAATCACGGTCTATATCCCGGTCAATATAAGTCTACTTTGAGATTCTCGGATTTGGTGACAATTCTATTCTAATCCGATATAATCCGTTTCCATTTTTAGTCACAGTTTTATTTCATGAGTAACTATCGCGGTAACCGAAGACAATATTAATCCTATTCTAATCAACCCCATACTAACTAAGCCAAGCTTATTTTCTGGGCAAGGATATAGTTTATCTAAGATACAACAATCAAAATATAGAAAGAAAATAAATGCACTTAGCGGGTTTCGAATCCAGGACGTTCAGTTTATTATGACCAAGATTTTTATTAGATCTTGGTCAGATTACCAACTAGACTGAGAGGCCGAACTATTATAATTACTCACTCTAGGGCAAAAAACGGGTTAGATACATTTGGAAAATTGGGTCAGTTCTTGATTCGCCGGATTCTGGTTTCGTCGGATTCTCGTATACCTACCTACTAAAGTAAATCCGGCGAAACAGGAATCCGGTCAAATAAGAATCCGGCGAATCGGTAACTAACCGAAAATTCTATACGAAGTGGTTCAGTTTCATTGCTTTTGATTGTATTTTATTATGTGCATGTCAAAATGTATTCTCAGCAGCATATTATCGAGTCATGCACCCTTCAGACGCTCAGACCAAGCACCCCGACAAAAGGCACGTCTCCGATACAAAGGCAGACGTTTCAGGCATTCGCCATTTGCTTAACTACACGACTTGTATAAGCACTATCTCAAACAAATATCACCTCTATGACAGAATAATAAGGTATATTTTAAGGTAAAGATGACACTAAGGAGCGAAGTGAACCTCTGCTAAGAGGAAACGGATGTTATTTTGAGTGGAATAAGAATTTCTATCCATAATCATATATCGCAATGTTCGGAATTGCGACCAACATGTCTCACTCAACTTTGAAACTTATGTAGCTAGATTTTCGGTTGGTTTTAGGTCGGTGGTTGTTTAAACCAGGTGCGATGGGAGTGCGGTGGTGACACGGTGCAATTTGAATAAATTTGATCGCGGCACCATTTCGGTCGGGACGGTATTGGAAAGTGATGCCGTGGCTTGATGAAATTTTGTCCGACTGCGTTGTTTGTTCTTGGCCGCTCGATTTGGGATACTATTACAGAAAGGGAGAAATGCAATGCGTGAAAAGTGCGTACTTACATTACAATTGGGACGGTGTCAAAGCTTATAGTTTGGAACATACAGTTGCTATTTTCTACCTGACTATGGGAAGGTTCATGATTTTCAGTCTTATGCGTTATATGTATTTGGTTCTTATGTTCCGGTGTCAATTCAAAACTACTGATAAGATAATCTAGGAATCTCTATTACTGACCATGTCCTGCCCTCTTGTAGAACGCCTTCACGCACTGTTAATGTTTAAGCTAATTAACGGTAAATATGTTTATAAAAGTTAAGGTTCCACCGAGATTTGAACTCGGATCGCTGGATTCAAAGTCCAAAGTGCTAACCATTACACCATGGAACCTCTTTTTTAACCTCCCATATTATACATACCCTACTTTCTTTAATACTGAAAGATGGAGTCTTAGTCGATGTATTTGTTCAAGTGTTTGATATCAATTTGTTCAACTTTAATTTGATTACAGCTATTATTTTTGGTGCTTTCATCAACCGGTTCCATGGTGTAATGGTTAGCACTCTGGACTTTGAATCCAGCGATCCGAGTTCAAATCTCGGTGGAACCTGATTTTTGCTGTTACCTGAACCTAATTATTAGGTTCTATCTAAGTATCGTTCGAATCATTATCAACAAAACCAGTTTGTTTATTTTACATATTAAATTTAAACTTTAAGTATTGCATTTCACAAATTGTACAAAAGGTCGACTTTACTAGTTAGTTTTGTTGGGCATTTTCTGCAAATTGACATCCAAATGTGCCTATTTTGCGTGAAACGATGCCGACTTTACTAAAGCCTAAGAAGATCATAGCATAGCTGAAACCAATAATTAGGTCACCTAATTATCAGAAAGAAATAAACTAAAAGTTCAGGTTCCACCGAGATTTGAACTCGGATCGCTGGATTCAAAGTCCAGAGTGCTAACCATTACACCATGGAACCACACATCAGTGGTGCTCAATATACGAGCTATATTGCGCCTCTCACCGTGACGTCACTCGCAAGGTCAAAGGCAGGAGATGCGCGGGAGATAGTTCTTGCTAATATGTAGTTGATTTGATAGTATATACAGTGCGCGTGATGGTCAGTCACGACTAAAAGGCAAAAACGAACACTCATATCAAAATGACATCTAACTTATTCATGAAAGTTATCGTGCATTTCGCTCGTACTTGTCCGCACATGTATTGGTGCAGGCGAGATGCACGATAACTAAATGACAAAGTCAAAGTATTCTTTATTCAAATAGGCCTAGCAACAAGCACTTTTAAATTGTCAAGTTTTACAAATATTATTTATAATATCTCCCAAGGCTCGCAAAATTTATCCACAATTCCACACCTCCTGGGATGGAGCAAACTCGGATTATACGCATTTAGGACCAAATGAAGGTATTAAAATGATTTCCAGCTTGCGGGGAATTCATTGCTTAAAACGCGTTTTTCGGATCTAATTTGACTGGCCTATAAGCCGCTGAACTGATTTAGATAAAATTTGGTATGGGGATGGGGATGGTTTTGAGGCTAGTAGCATTATAAAACTAACACGAGACTTTACTTAGGTACCTACTGTTAGTAATAACTTCTCGCCTGTCCATCCAAATTACCAACAATCTCACGCATCAACAAAAATATTCCAATGCATTTCTTGACCCTCGCAAAAATTACTCGGACACCAAATTGAATAATACAAAACATCAAAGGCCAATGCAGATTCCTGTCCCAACAAGCTAGCGATTTTGGACTCTATGAGATAGACTTTTTGCCATTTTGGCTGGAAAATGCTCCTGATTCGTAATTTTCCAAGAATGTCACATGTTTGGGACTTGGGAGTATGCGATTTTGGGCCGTATGTCTTAGGGTTTTTGTAGTTGAAGTGGTGATTCGGGAATCTCACGACGCTCGCCGCTCATCCATTATGCACCATACTGATTGCGTTCACGCACGTGCCACGCATGAATTATAAATGCGCGGCGATTCTGCGCACAGGGATGGACTGGAAGGACTTTTCTTTTGTTTAAGATGTCCTTCATATTACACTTTATTTATTTTTTAGGTACCTAACTTCATTTACAATACACATCAAACAAATTTATTCAGCAAATAGGCCACAGGGGCACTTTTACAAGTCAATTTTTACAAGCAATAAAATTAACCAAAAATTACAAAAAACATTTACAAATATGGAATCAATAAAATATTAGATAAAGAGATGTATCCAGTCTAAATGTAAATGTCAATATACACAAAAAAACTAATAAAAATTAAACAAACAACAGACAAACAAGGAATGAAGATAATTAAGATAAAATTACCCCTAAATAACCAAACTAAAACTAAATATAAAATACTCCCCCAAATCCCCTGCTTCCGGCATAGACTCCAGAATGCTGGCGGCGTTATCTCTTTGCATCGCCAGACTCAACCTCTGAGCAAAGAAGGAGCCCGCTCTGTGGTCCCCCGAGACACCTAGCGTTCCGACACCTTTTTAACAAATTTTTTGGTGTTGGACAACCAAGGACCCATAGTTTCTACAGCAAACGCCGAATAAATTAAAACAGATTACATTTTCATTGTGCTGATCGCTATTGTTCCAAGTAAACCAATAGAACAAGTTATGGACGGTATAGAAAGGACCACAATCTCTTATGGCAGAACTATTGCAAAAGTGACCAGCTTTCAGCTGTAAATAATAGTTCCTAATCTCTCCGGTGGCGCTAGTTAGGCTCTGGGACATGAGTATAACATGAACCATAATATAATCCGACCAAATTACGTAGGTTGTTTTTTGGTAGTATTTCGGTGTATTGTGGCGCCGCCTAATTACTGTTTTTTGATGGACACTTTTCGTACATAGAGATTTGGCTCCTTTATATAGTCTCCATGGAACAAGTGTAATCGACGTCAAAGATATTATGTTTACAATGTTCGCCTTATTACAAAGGAGTAGCAAAAGTGTAAACATACCTTTGACATTGACTGGTACACGTTTCAAGATTGAATCCCTATTTTTAGGGTTCCGTACCTCCAAAGAAAAAAAAGGAACCCTTATAGGATCACTCGTGCGTCTGTCTGTCTGTCTTTCTGTCATAGCCTATTTTCTCCGAAACTACTGGACCTATTAAGTTGAAATTTGGTATACATATGTAAGTTTGTGACCCAAAGACGGACATGTAACGTAAACAAATGAATTTTAAACACGGGGGCCACTTTTGGGGGGTAAATGAGAAAATTAAAAAATAAAGTTTTTCAAACTATATCGTGTTACATATCAAATAAAAGAGCTCATTGTGAGAATCTCAAATATTTTTTTGTATAATTTTATGATAAACAGTTTAGAAGTTATTCAAGAAAATAGGTAAAAAGGACCATTCCCCCTTTATCTCCGAAACTACTGGGTCTAAACTTTTGAAAAAATACACAAAATAGATCTTTACCTATAGATTACAGAAAAACCTATTAGAAATGTGCAGTCAAGCGTGAGTCGGATTTAATTACTTAGTTTTTGATCCGGCCCCTACGGATTTTTTAGACATTTCACTCACGTTTCACATAAAAAATACATTGTTTAAATTATGTCATGTACGGAACCCTTGGAACGCGAGTCCGACTCGCACTTGGCCGGTTTTATTTATTGTTAGTATTGGCGGTTTTACTTATAATTCTCGATCTTAAAGACAGAGCTCTAAATAGGGTTAGGTCATATTATTTCTATTAAAATTGCCTTATATTCGTAGAAAAAATAATTTTAGAGAAGACAAAATGAGGCAAGAATTCATCATGTCTTTTTAAAAGCTGTTCAAACACAATCTTACCTACAAGTTACATGAAAATTATTGATTACATACCTAAAAGGGCCCATTGATTACCAGTCCGCCGGACGATATCGACCTGTCAGTTGTTCGGAACTGTCAAATTTTTGTTTTAACTGAAAGGCTGATATCGTCCGGCAGACTGATAATCAGTGGGCCCCCTTTATATTATGCATACGCGCGTTACAAATAATTACAAGCAATTAGTCTTTATACACTTGCGTAAACATTTAAATCAAGGTTTTGTATTCAATATCCGAAAAATAATATAAATCACGTATTTTTGGGAGCATTTGTATCCGGTTTCACGGATACAAATGCGGTTTTTGGTTAGCACTCTGGAAGTCTGGACTGAATCCAGCGATCTGAGTTCAAATCTGGGCGAAACCTGCTTTTTATGTTGTGTTTTAAAGAACTACGTTGAATTTACCAAAAAGTCAGTTTATACCGAGATTTGAACTCGGATCGCTGGATTCAAAGTAGACCCAGGTCTCATTTCTCAACTGACTCTCGTGGAATTATTTTGAGCAGGTTCGATAATTACGTACATTGATATTTTGTATCAATTCAGTTTTTGGATTTGTTTCTTTACAGCTTATTATAATATGCCACTTGTTATAATTGTTACAAAGGACGGTGCCCTGCTGCCCCCTGAGTGCTGCCCTGAGGCACGCCGGAGTGCGTGCTAACAGGCGTTTAGCGCGCGCGGGACAAATCCCACAGCCCGCCGTCGGTGATCAAGCATGACAGGTTTTATTTGTTTTGTCTTCTATGTAACATGTAGTTATTATATATTATATATTACCTATGTATTGTATTACTTATGTATTGTATATAATTATGTATTAACTAATACTTTGGAAGGATCTAACGTTGTATTTTGAATTGATAGCGATATCGCTATGCACCTCCTTTAGACGTATAAGCAAAAAGGAAGGGATGGAAAGATTCGCACGCTTCTGGTAACCAGCGGTAGCTCAGTTGGTTAAGAGCAATCGGACCGATGTTCCAAAAGGGCGCATCTTGCAAAGCAGTGAATTTTTCCATTTCTTCTTTATTTAAACATTTATGATGTGCAAAGTTAACGATGTTCCCTGCTGAAGCTCAGTGCTTTTGCAAAAATAAATAAGCACAAGTATTTCTAGAAAACCACTTATACACTAATACAAGATAAAAAGCTTCACCCTCTTGCGCAAGTAATATCAATCACCAGCAGTTATTAACCGTTGTTCAATCACTTTAGCTGGTTACAGATAACCATTAAGTTAATGATCCATCGATCATGGGTCTTCAAACAGTGCTCATGAGCAAACACAGGGGCGGTCTCATTACTTTCCAATCGGCTATACTTTGATAGTTAGCTTGATTTGATCAAATTAATCTGCTTTTGGTTGACATTTGAGACTCAAACACTCCTTGGATAAATATACGTTGGTGATGCAACTTTATTTTATATGAAGGGTATCAGTAGAGCTTCATCTAAAGCGTGTGCTCTTTCCAGACTATCTAACTCAAAGAAAACCGTAAAATGGGGTAAGTAGGAGCAAAACTGACATTCAAACCTCGATAACATTTTATTTTTACATATGCCAACTCAATTGACGTTTGTATTTTAGTTTTTATTTTATTTTGGGTTAGTTCCATTTCATAACTTTGACGATAAACAGGAAATCCCACCTCACCCCGTAGTCTCTCGTAATTAGCCTCATGCATGAAGTTTATATTTGAACGAAATATGTTTTATTCGGATGTTTGTTACCGTTATATCATGTTACAAATGCATTTCCGTTTTTAAATTACCATTTAATTACTTAAAATTATAAATAAAAAGTACAAAAATTTGCCCGCGAAAAGCTAGTGAGCGAAACGCTCGAAACGCCACGTGACGTCACGCGTTCGATAGATTAGTGTCATTAGTAGCAAACGTCAGTTGGGCCGCCCAACGTGTGACGTCATCACGCTCTGTCGAATTCGTGCCAAAAATTATGAGCGTTTCAACCGCTCAAAAATTTTCAACATTTTAAATATTTTTTAATAAAATAATGTTAAGGTTTACAAAAGTATTTTTATCATTTCCGGTGTTCCAACGATATAAATTATGAATCCAAAAATAAAAATAAATTCATGCATGGAGCTAATTGGGGTGCGATGGGTGTTCATACAAAGGTGATTTTAGAAGATTGTTTGATCGATTTTTTTTAGCCTTAAAATTCCATCTCACCCTCCTTTCATCCCTTCTCTCCCCATTCATAACCCAACTCTCCCCGCGAACCCTACTCACCCCATTTTACGGTACAATATCTATCCCTACAACTAATCTAGTCTTATAGATACAACGCAGAGACGCAGACTCAAACGGCAGAAGTAAAGTGTAGAAATTAGCGCGTCAAACTTAGCAATTTTTAAAATTAAAAACAGCAACGTGTAATATTTCTACAATTACCACTTTATTCCAAAATCTTTGTTTAAAACTTTTTTTTTTCATTTCTACGAGTAGACTATAAGTTTAAAGGTGATGAACAATTCAAAAACACGCTGAATAGGTTTCTATTCGCCCCTATTAGGCCGTTATATGGGCCTAGCGCTGAACTTGGGCTGAATTTTGGTGTGGAGACATTTTGACTTGACACGTGGCCCGAGGGGTACCAGCGCCTACAACCTTTTTTAAAGAAATACTTGTTTATGAGGACATCATCGCGGCAACCACAGCTAGCAGCTTCTTTGATCAACATGGAAAGGAAACGCCACATTTACTTTTGAATAGTTCTACTATTTTAAAGCTTTTACTTATATATATCTTTAAGTAAATCATATGATTTCCCTCACGGGACAGGCTTTGCCTAGTGTGGGGGTCAGTATAAACTGTAAATGCTCTAATGTTTCTGGAAATAAACTATTTGTATTTGTATTACTCGACCTTAATACATATCACTACATAGTATAAAATAAAGTCGCTTCCTGCTGTCTGGATGGATGTCTGTCCCTATGTATGATGCTTAGATGCGGTTTTTTAATAGATAGAGTGATTCAAGAGGATGATTTATATGTAGCATTGCACCCGTACGAAGCCAGGGCGGGTCGCTAGTTTTATTATAACCATACTTACTTTAATTTACTCTAAAAAATTCTGACAATTGTAAAATTTAAATAACGAGAAACCAGTATTTCATACCAAGGTATTTTCATCTTGAACCACCCGCTTCCCAGTAAGTCGTCTCCATTTCGCCATCTAACCAAATATACATACATAATTGTAGTAACCGAAGACGCTCCGAGGATAGCAAATCATATTCCTCGCCTTCGTCGCGTTAATGGCGAAACGAAGTTACTATCGTCGTTCTTATTTGCATAATTCCCGGCTGATGGCTCTTACGAAACGAAATTCGACCTTAACGAGACGAGACTCCCTGTAATGAAAGCTTTGGGTTGCTGGTGAAGATATTTTTGGATTATAAGGATCTTCTCTATCGCTCAAATACATAAGAGCGATAGAGAACAGATATAGGAATTGCGATTTTCGAGGTTCGCGCTTGGCTCTCAGAGATGTGTGTGACTTGTTTGTTATCAGTTATATTCACACCCACAACTTTTACATATTTGGCGACACTACAGTGTACACTTGTACAATCAGCATCAAAGGTAACGGATTAAACTAAGCGTTAAAAGTATTCTACTAATCCATACTAATATTATAAATGCGAAAGTCTGTCTGTCTGTAAGTCTGTGTGTTACCTCTTCACGCTTAAACCGCTCAACTGATTTAGTTGAAATTTGGTATTCAGATAGTTTGAGTCCCGGGGAAGGACATAGGATACTTTTTATCCCAGAACTCACCCCTCAAGGGGGTGAAAAGGGGGGTGGAAATTTGTATGGGGAATCAATAACCGCTGAACTGATTTAGATGAAACTTGGTATGGGGATAGTTTGAGCTGTGGGATAGGATATAGAATAATTTTATCCCCGAAATCATCCCTTAAGGGTGTAAAAAATGGGGTGGAAATGTATTGGACCAATTTGGGGGTGAAAAAAGGATATATTAAAAAACAGATTTGTTTAAGAATTTAGTACCCAAATTACTAATTCCACGCAGACGAAGTCGCGGGCAAAAGCTAGTCTCTAATAACAAAAAGTGATGTCTCTTAATATAGAATAATTAAGGGGCCCACTGACTATCAGTCCGCCGGACGATATCGGCCTGTCAGTTAGAACAAAAATTTGACAGTTCCGAAAAACTGACAGCCCGATATCGTCCGGCGGACTGATAGTCAGTGGGCCCCTTTAGACTGTGATAAATACTTTTGAATGCGAACTATAGAGATATATAGTATTCGAGCGTGGTAGACTTTTGGTGGGTTGTTTCATCCGCTACTATTGATTCTGATTGTGTAGAGTATGTTTAGTTTGTCTTTGACTTTTATGTTCTTGTGTCTATGACCAGAGCAATGGAGCTTTTTTTGTTGAATCGAACATTACATTCCCTTGCCATTTCGAACACTTTAGATAAATCTCAATTAAAACAAGAAATAAAAGCTCCATTGCTCTGGTCATAGACACAAGAACATAAAAGTCAAAGACAAACTAAACATACTCTACAGATTGTACTACGTTGAAGTTGGAATTCCGTTCCGTATAGTCAGTTTACGATTTTAAATGGCGCTATATCCATACATACATACAATCAAAAAATATATTGCTCTTACTTCGTCGGTAGTAAAGGCATAATCATTATTGCAAAATGCAAATCATACATGTTTGTGATACAATCGTTAAAATTTTGTCAGGCGCTTGGAACGAGATTTTTACATAAAGCGTGAATCTATTCTTAGTTAACCTTAGACTATTACTTATTCTGTGCCTTAGATATGTATTTATCTGACAAATAATTACTTAATTTAGACTATACGATATGATACCTTGGCTTGTGAACAAATCACGCGAGGTTCGATAGGGAAGGGGGGTCACGAAAAAATCACAACAGATCACGTTGCGGGAGGGGGAGGGGGTAGGGGTTTGGTACAAGGAGACCTCACGTGTATTTTTCGAAAGTGAACGAAACTAAGAAAAAATATCTACCACATGAGTATATACTTTTACGAAGTGGCGAAGGGGAGGGGGTAGTCAAGAATGTCACCGCATATCACCAAAGGGGAGGGCGCAAAAAGTAGCCGAAAAAACCTTGCGTCATTTGTGCACAAGCCCTAATCTGTTAGCCGCCCATATAAGGTATTTGAAATTATGGGCCTTGTATAAGATAAATATGTGATATGTGATATCGAACGTGTTTTTAAATTTAATTACAAACAGTTTGCTTTGACGGGGGATTTTACGTAAAAACGGCTTTTAAAATGCTACTGGATTTCTACGAGTATCCGTAAGTACCTACTAAAGGCACGAGAAAGCTCTTATACAGATTTTATTTGCTTCAACAGTTCACTGCTGAGCCGGTAACATGATGGGATCCCCGTTTGTTTTGAAACTGCTAGAGGCAAAGATAATAGACTCAATTAATCTTTGGTAAAAGTGAAACGACAATGTGTCGTAATTAGCGCTGAATGGGTTAAATGGAATATCCATTTGAACCCCTACCCTACTGTAAAGCGTATCATCGCATTTTTGTTTATTATAATGAATCATCGTCTTACGTACTGGCGCCTATGACAAGTTTTGTCGTGTTTTCCTGAGCTTTCATACTTAGGCAATACTTCACCGCTGTACCGTTTACCAAGAACTAGTGGTAAGGTTCCTTAAGTATATACTTAAAATCCCCTTCCACGTTTTAAAAACTTTAATCTCATGTTTCGTAATCAAGTATTATGCTAATCCTACCTATATCAATCTAGTTGAGCTGGTTTTTAATGCTGTGGTTGGTCAAAATAAATATGTAAGTATAAACTGGGTGTAGATATTTAGCACCGAAGGGAGCAGATAGTATAAATCAGAAAGTAACTCTTCTCTGTTACCTTCTCACGGGTAAACTACTGAAGTGATTTTGATGACATTTGGCAATGAAAGCGTAAGCCCTGGGGCGGGATATATTGGATATATTTTGATGTTACAGGTAATGTTAGAAGGTTAATTAAACTGAAGTTTACCCTGGTATAACTAATATTCCCCGAGCCCATTGGGTAAAGTCCGAAAATTTAAACAGCATTCATCTATATTCGGCGTTTACCCGTACACATCTATAGGTCTTCCCAACACTGGCTGGGTAATGTTAGGTGTTGCATCATCACTTCTGATATTACCCTCCCAGTGTTGAGTAGACCTAGATGTATACGGGTAAACGCCGAATACCTACAAATTTAAGTTGATTTAATTTTCCGGCTTTACCCAAAAGGCTTGGGTAATGTAATACTACGTATACCCAGGTAAACTTAAGAGCTGCGGATAGTGTGATACAAAGAAAACAACTTCATAAACATCATCTTTTATTGAAGTGACTCGTATTTAACACTTTCGTTATTATATTACGACATAGGATTGCACGTTTGTCTTTGGATCCGTTTATACGTACTTAACTATATGTTACAATATATACAATTAATATTAACATTAAGGAATTATGTGAAAACATCGACACTTATTTTAAAATGTGACGAAGAGTGTCATGTTTCGTAGGTTCCGGTGCAAACTGCCGAATCCGATACAAAACCAGACGATTCAATGGAATCACGCCGTTTTGTCGTCTTAGTAGTGTTTAGTTTATAAAATGCATAAATATGTTAGTCTGTAAGGTATTTCTAATATTTTATATTTTCTGGTATTTGTTGCCTGATTTGAATAGAAAAAAATACAATTATACAAACATTTAAATTTCAAAACATATTAAATTTCACTTGAGACTTACTTGGTGAGTTCAAATATGACCTAGAAATATCTGCTTCAATATAAAGCACCTTTTAGCCTTTTCTGTGTATGGTAAGGGTCCAGACAAAATTTTTAGTCATCTGTTTGCATTTTTTCGAGAATTTCTGCTCATCACAACCGAGGTTTGGACCCACGATTTTTGGACACCATACACACATACGAAAAGGTTAAATGTCACTTACAACATCTTTATTTTGCAGTTACGTTGGTACATACTGTATTTAAACTATCACCTCACTGAGAGTTTT
This sequence comes from Cydia strobilella, assembly GCF_947568885.1. Classification (NCBI taxonomy): domain Eukaryota; kingdom Metazoa; phylum Arthropoda; class Insecta; order Lepidoptera; family Tortricidae; genus Cydia; species Cydia strobilella. Next base: position 4,348,431 of record NC_086044.1, on the reverse strand, counting down.
GAATGATTCACGGTTAGTTTCACTAGACTTATAATCACGGTCTATATCCCGGTCAATATAAGTCTAGTAACACCTCAATGTTATAAACATAATTAAATATATGAAATTATTTTATATTACTCGTATTGCCTATTTACATTTTTCCTATTTTGTCTTTGGCATTAAGGATTTCACTGAGAGAATGAATGAAAAAACTGTAGGTAATATTGCAGCTAAAAAGCACTATTCACAGCTTTTTAATATATTTTCCAAACATTCTCTGACGATAAAGCTTCCGTGCAAAGTTTATACTTATACTTTACAATTATAGCCATAACTAAACCATATTTAGAATTTTGAATGATTCACGGTTAGTTTCACTAGACTTATATTGACCGGGATATAGACCCCGGGATAAATAATACAAAAGGTAATCACGGTCTATATCCCGGTCCCGGTCCCGTAAACCATATTTTTTGAAAATATCAGGGAAAAGGAACCCTAGTGTGGCGTGACTGGCGTGTTATTGAAGCGTCGTTAAATAATAATGACGACGCGTCTTTTACTTTAACGTCCCTTTTCTCTAATAACGACACACTTTACCGCCACTTTGTTTGTAATATCTACTGTAAATTAATTTCTGTCTTAGGTTTAGAAATTATTTTACTAAACTATTATTTCGTGCACGTGCATACATCATTCGGTGTACCTAATTAATGAGAACAAAACGGTAATATAGTTTATATCTTTACAATGAATAATTGATGGAATTATATTAACCTAGTGCTTTAAAATGTAACTAAAGCTATAAAAATAGGCAACATTTTGTACATTCAATATACTTAGCATAATAATTTGAAATATTTACAACGCTGCAACAAATAACTTTCATTTTTACAACTAAACGATACTATATCAAATATAGTGATATGTGAGTATTTGCTGTTTAAATAAAATAAAATGAATTTGGTCTCTGAGGAGCAATTTTAAAGTAAATAAGGAACTGTATAGGTACTGGATTTCGAATTAAAGTATTCTGTAATCGCATTATTTGAAATAAAATTATTTCTGTGAAGATCACAATATAACAAAAAAAGAAAATTTGTAGGTATGTTGTTGCCGAGAGTTTTGAAAACTATTTACGTACGAATATCTTGGTTTTTTTTTCAAGTTTTCTGTGAATTATTTTTATCTCCTCGTCTTGTAGTAGACAAAGCACAACAATAACTGGGTTATAGTAAGCAAGTAACTCAACTGGAATGACTTATTCGGAATTTATTTAAAACTAAGTCAAAAATCAAAAACAACATTCTCAGAGCATAATATTTGGAATGGCATATTATCAGTCTACTTAAACATTTTATTCGCATTTTACAATATTTATTAAAAGGAGATCAAAAACTCACATGCACGAAGCCTTCACAATATATATTTTATCCTAAAATCAGCTAAACATTATAAACAGCAGTTTTTAACAATATTTTGTAGGTCCAGACTCCAGACGTAGGACAATTTAATTTGTCCCTTACGACGTTTAGTTTTACTTTTTTTAAGTCGTTAAACATAATCTACTTCAATCTAAATAAAATTATAAATTAGCACAGTTTAAATATGAGAATTTGTACATTAAACTTGCCACAACTAAGTTAAATGCCTTAAACTAATCTTTGGATGACCGTAGCGTGTAGGTATCAGGTTATTAGACATTGTTAATTAATTAATTATATTTAAGTAATCTTTGGAAAATCTTTACTAAATGTACTGTACTGTACGGTAAGCGTTAAATATTAAGGTATAGTGAAAAATAAAACGTAGTAAAATGTTGTAAGGTCACAGGGTTGAAATTGCCTCAGTATCACTTTTCGGACGTAGATCCAAAAAAGACATATCAATAGTCTCTAAAAATCACGTTGTTCCATTTCAGACTCTATAGTGATCGCCACATAGTCGCTATTGTCTCAGCGCCAGTTGTTACGAGAGACTTTAATAGTCTAGAATCACTGTTGCTGTATTTTAGACTCTGTGCAGATGGCTACAGGTTTGCGATTGCCTCAGCGCCAGCTGGGCGGCGCGAAGGCGGTCGTCGTTCAGGAGGCGAGCGGCTGGAGCGGCGCGGGCGCGTGTGGCGGTCTGAAGTCGGGGTGCTGCCGCATCTCGGGGTGCGGCGGGTGAAGGTCTGCTGGAAGAAACGGTTTGTTTAGTTGTTTGGCTACTTGGTTGATTGAAAGGTTATATTACGGAGGCCATAGAGTGTTTGATTTGAAAATTATACGTCGTTATGGGACAGACAGCGGAGGCGTAGGATGGAGATAGTTAAAATGACTCCATCAACGTGCACAACTCTTTTGATGCCTACACAGCCCCCTGTGTCTACACAAGTTCACCTTCCACAAAAATCCAAGTGCGCAAAAATCGCACGCGAATGGCTTAAATCCCTTGTGTTGAATTTGGAATGTTCTATATCACGCTATTCACATAATAATTATAACAACCACTATACATAAAGCCACTTTACCGCTTACCTATTCTATGTTCGGGTAGCATCTCCGCATGCATACCATGCACATCAGTATGGGGCACGTGTCTGAGGTCGGCGTGTTGCGTCTCCCTGTGTCTACGCAAGTCGACTTTTCGTTGAAACGCCCGCCCGCAAAGATCGCACGCGAAGGGCTTGAAGCCGGTGTGCTTTCGTGAGTGCGTGATGAGGTTGGAGCTCTGGCTGAACGCTTTGCCGCATACTTGGCATTTGTGGGGTTTCTCGCCTGTTAACAATGAGAATAAGGTTTATTATAAGTGTTTCTGATGGATTATTTTCGGTAATAGATACAAAATTAGGCATGTATGTCTGTAAAGTAAATGGGACTCTTTACTTTAAATAAGTACCGTACCTATATCTAAAGTAATCTAGACGTCTACCTAAATGATATTCACTTAACTATTTATTTTTATTTATTTTTAATTTAAATTATAATTTTCCTGTAGAGGAAACATACCTAACAAACTAATATTAGTAAAAATCATTTTGCATCGCAAGTTCATCGCTGGACCCGCTTTAAAATACCAGTATAAAATTGAAACGGATAGGTATAGTATGGTAGTATTTATTAGTTTGATTCGTTAAACACCCATATCTATAACCCCCTTTTTGTATTTAAAGGTTGAAGAGCAATAGTAATACTTCACTCAGTACCTATGATAAAAAACTGTTACTATTTTTTAACTCCGAAAACTTAATAGGACTTTCTGCCTTCATCTTACATGGCAGCACGTCCGCAAAAATAACCCGCTGCTCCATTAAAACCTAATCCGACCCGATTCCGCAAATAATCCTATCGATCGCCTACGTGGACTTGCAGGCCCGCAATACTCGCATACCCGGACCCGGGTACCCGGTCACCGCGTTCGCGTATACACGTCCGCGTAATCTCTGCCCAGCCCAGCATTTCTGATTCAACCCTGGACTTATAAAATGTATAGCTGATGTGACGTTTTCTAGAAAGATCTCGAGCGAGGATCTTATTGGGTTGAGTTAAGAGCTAGTTTTGTTTGGCGCCTGTTGGTGTGAACGCATTAAAACTTTATGTGTATCGTGATTCAAGTGTGGATAGGAATTTAATATGGCGTCGTGCAGAGCGTCTTTTGTTTAATTGTTTACGAACGCTATTAATTTAATTGTTTGCCGCAATGTGTTGTTAATAAACGGGATATGGTTTCTATGGAATAACTATAAATTGGTACTAGGTGTTTGATAACATTTTGCATAAATAAATGGACATATACCTAATATATTTTAATTAAGGTTTTTTTTAAACCTTAAAAAATAAGTATAATTGCGGTTGTAGGTATATAACAATTTATTTTATACGTATCCCATATTAAGCATTTATGAACATGTTAAAAATAATTGCATAATCACATTCAATCACACATTTATTCAACTCTTTATTAATAATAAGTATGTACATTATTTCATAAAAAAATATGTAGGTGTAAGTAAATATTTAATCATATTATGTACTTTTTGAACCGTCCTATACCTAAAGCAAACAATAAATCTATTCTTTGCTCCAATATTTTTATTCAAAAGAACAAATTAACTCTGTTAGCCGCCACGCAACTTTATATACGACTTCAAAACAATAGAACTTAGTACATAACGAGCCGTAAACAGCGCGGACCAATGCCGTGTCAACTGCAGTAGGTAATTACCTACACAAATCACGGCCGTATCGACCAGAAAAGGGCCGACGTCAATCAAGGGTAGTGGTGAAACCCAGTTCATTAGAGAGAGAGCGCTATAACCCGTGTACACCTCCCGCTCGCGCGCGAGTGTCGCGATACGGGAGCAATTTATACCCGTCGTACTATTGGCCGTGATTTTAGCGCGACTCCTCCCCGCGTCGCGTAGCAACCGAGGGGGGATTAACCCCCCCACTGCCGTTATGGATCGCAATTTTCCTTTGAATTGGAAATCAGCGCAGGCCCGCTCGTTAGCTGCCGTCTTCGCAATACGGCTACAGATTTTTACTGCCAGATGTTTGAGGGAGTATTTTGTGAGTTTTTGTTTAAAGTGTGTTTCAGTCAAGTATATTGGGTACACAATTTTTTCTTTGTTTGTAAAATTTTGATACTACATCAGGTTTTATCTTTCTATTTACTGACTATAAACCAATAAGTAGTGCTGTTTTATTATTATATTTGTTTATGTATTATATTTTACAAAAACAAAATACGTATGTATGAAAAATTTCAAACTTTTCATTTAAATTAAAACTACCTACGATAATTAAAACAGAATAATATAAAGAATCGACTGTTTTCATGTTTTCCAACATATTTGGATGTTTTTTTTTTGTCACTTACGTCAAAATGATTGTCCCTTGCGTCATCCATACCTACAAATTTATTTTAACTTGAACTTGAGTGCAGAAGTTTTGATGTAAGTACTTACTTACACCAAAACTTCTGAAATCCTCAGCACAATTCTCGAAACAATAAAAATGTAGTAACAGCACGTTAACAGCCTAAACAGCTGTTTAAACTCTCAACTCTCAGCAGCGGACGCTTTACCCGCTTTACAAGACGTAAGGCGTAAAACGTAAGGACTTACGCTGGCGTAAAATCTTGGCTGCTCTTATTTGAAAGCCGTAACCCCATACAAATCGTCTGCATTTTATTTTAGTTAGATGTAAATATTTATTTTATTTTATTTGAGATTCTCTAATGATTTCCTTAGCAGGTCTGGTAGGTATAGGCACCATACCAAACTAACGACTATTAAGTATTTACTAAGATGAAAAATTTAATGAACAGGAAAATGAAAATTAGGGGAAAACTATAACTTTAGATCAATTATATTGGACCTTTGTTTATTCTTCTGCATTACTTGACATTGTTTCAAAATTAACTGGAAGTATTAAAAAAATATCATGAAAATCGTCTTTTTTATTACCTCGCGGAAATTCTTATAAAAACGTAACAACCTACGAAAAAAAATACAATTTTGTACTATAACTATAATTTAGTATCTTACCTATTATTTCTAATCAAAGCTTTACATCTAAACTCATGTCATTCAGAAAAAAATATTTTTTTCAATAAGACGATCTTTATCTCAGAGTAGGTACTAGTAGTCAATCATTCGGACTTTTTTGTTGATTTTTACCCAAATACTTGGTTTTGTTTGTTTGATTGAGGCTCTAAATGATAGTGCCGCCCATGAGAAACCAAGTATTCGGTCAAAAATCAACAACAAAGTCCGAATGATGGGTCTTTTTATTGAAAAACACTTGAAAAGTAAGTTGCAGCTAAAATTTAACAATTGTACCTACCTATAGCATAATATATGATCATGTACATTTTTTTGGAGTCATAATTAATATGTAGGTAGTTAGGTACTTACTATTTTTTATAGCAATTTTCAATAAAAAACACATCAAGATTGTACCCTTTTTCTAATGATAAAAAATAGGTATAAGTTCACAAGTAAAATATTTTGATCAGGGTATACCAAGCTAGGGAACAAATCAAATTATTTTATTAAATATCACCGTAATTCAGTAAAGGATTCGTATAGGAGGTGCAAGCACGTACTGCTCGCCCTTAGAGTTGGTCAAAGGGTTAGCTTTCAAAAAAAGCATACACCAGAGAATTTGGGACGGGTACCGCCGTGGCCGGTGATCTAGTGGTCAGGACGTTAGCCGCGTAAGCTGAAGACGCGAGTTCGATTCCCGTCTCGATCACCGGTGGACTTGGTCACTTTTTCTTTAGTGTATGTCTATTTCAATAACCCTATATGTATGTACTATTTTTGTAAATAATTAATTGTGTTTCAATGTGTGTATTTATTTTTGTAAATGCTACCGTAGTTTGTAATAGCTAGTTTATAAGCGATTTGGTTAAACTGTAATGCTTATAAATGTAAATAAATAAATTCAATTCAAATTCAAATTCAAATTCATTTCAGTTTATAGGGTATACCTACTCAGGCTCTTTCATCGATTAAACAGATCATTTGTCTGTCCGCCGGTTCTCCGCGACCTCCGCGCAATGACGGCGATATTGCGAGGGTGGCTCTTAATTGTCCGAGGGGAACCCGGGCGAGAACTTGTCTATCGAATCGATAGACAAGTATGCTGAGGTGCCTGAGAGATCACGACATGACAGTGACAAAGGCTTTTCAACTTTGCTCTAGATTGGTAATTCGTATAAAATCAAAATATATGCTTGCACCTACCTCCTATACGAATACTTTATTGGATTACGGTAATATTTAATAAAATAATTTGATTTGTTCCCTAGTTAGGTATACCCTGTTCAAAATATTTTACTTGTGAACCTATAATTTGTTTTTGTAGCATTAGAAAAAGGGTACAATCTTGATGTGTTTTTTTATTGAAAATCGCTATAAAAATAGTAAGTACCTAACTGTCTACATATTACTTATGAATCCAAAAGAATGTAAATGATCATATATTATGCTATAGGTAGGTACAATTGTTACATTTCAGCTGCAACTAATTTTTCAAGTGTTTTTCAATAAAAAGTATAAATTGATTTATTTTTTGTAACTTTTGGATTGCAGTGATAGGTATTGTCGGTAGGTACAGGTAGTTCTTTAAGCGTTGTATTTTTTTTAAGGGTTCCGTACCCAAAGGGTAAAAACGGGACCCTATTATCCACTCCACTGTCTGTCTGTCTGTCACCAGGCTGTATTTCATGAACCATAGACAGTTGAAATTTTCAAAGATGATCTATTTCTGTTGCCAAAATAACAACAAGTACTAAAAACAGAATAAAATAAACATTTAGGTGCGGCTGGGAGCCCCACTTAAATAAATGAAAATGATTAACAATTTTAACACATATCAGAGAAAGAACATGGGTCTAAATCGTTAAATAACAAACGAAACCGCCAACGCCATCTAGCCGAGAATAGGCCAAAGGTGTAGGCGCTATCCGAGAATCAATTTTTCTTGATTTCCGAGGCACGTTTTTTCCTTAGACTTTTTTTAACGGAGCGCTGCGTTATAAGTCCTTAGCAGCAGCAGAAGTAGCTAAGTAGGTTAGGTCTCTAAATATATATTAAGTGGAAAAGGGTTCAGAATGACCTTCACAAGCTCTTACTCTTATTTTTGTGTTCATTAGTTGTGCTCAGTTCATTGCCCGTTTAGCAACCCCTGCTTTAGGTCAATATGTAACCGTTTTTTTAAGACAAAGTGGTTCATTTGGTTCTCCAATAGAGGTCCCTGATTAGTTGATTACCAAACCGCCAAAAATATCATTATAGGTAAAATATACAGATACTTCGTCAAAAAGTGTCCGATAAAATTAGCCTAATGTAACTTTTACAACACAATTTTGTTTCAATCCAATGAAAAATACAGTCTATCGAGTTCAAAATCATATCTAACCGATTCATTTTTCAAAGTTCACAGTTCCATTTTCGCCGGACGATAAAAATCAACGGCGGCGTAACGTAAACGTGTGCAGTAACGTTAATATCGGGTTGTGATTGAACGCATCCCGGACGGCGATAACCGTAAATCCGGGATTCCCGTCCGGATAACCGGCCAGGCCCGGACTGAGGATGTTACGTGATGCGATGTGGAAAATATGAATTGTTTTTAGAATTTAAGATTATTAAAATAAAGATCAATTTATGGGCCCTACGGAAGACCAGCGCTGGTTTGTAGCGCATTGTGCTTGGTTGGGTCCAATTTGTGAGACACGCTTCATCATGTCAGCCGATAGACGTCCACTGCTGGACATAGGCCTCCCCCAAGACTCGCAACTCCGACCGATCCTGTGCCGCTCGCATCCACCGAATTCCCGCGACTTTCACCAGGTCGTCGCTCCATCTCGTTGGAGGCCTACCGGCAGTTCGTCTTCCGGTACGCGGACGTCACTCCAGAACCTTCTCCGGCCATCAGTTTTGCGAGCAATGTGCCCCGCCCACTGCCACTTAAGGTTTGCAATTCTGCGAGATATGTCGGTGACCCTAGTTCTACTGCGGATATCATCATTTCTGACTCTATCACGCAGAGAAACCCCGAGCATATCTCTCTCCATTGCCCTTTGCGTGACCTTGAGCCTTCTTATGAGGCCCATCGTTAGCGCCCACGTACATACATTTTATTATTATGGGCACATTTACGCAGTGTACTACGTAGGCGAACAACACGCGAACGCGAAGCGGCGCGGCGTGGCGCGGCGCGGAGGGGGGTGAATCAATATTTTGATACCTTGTAGAAGTGTCCTAAGTGGGCGATCTCGTTGCGAACGCGAACGCCTTGGGCCCGCCGCGCCGCGCCGCGCCGCGCTGCTTCGCGTTCGCGAGTGTTCGCCTAAGTAAGACGCAGCGGATGTCCTACGCGTAGCGGATGAAACAACGCTTCAAAAATATGGAGATATATCTCTACAGTCGCGTTCCAAAGTATCTGTCATAGTGTAATTATTCTATATACAGGGTAGCTAAAAAATAAGTGCATTCCCATTGCCAGGAAGGATTTGGTATTATACTGATATTTAATATTTAATATCAAGACCAACCACGAAATCGCGAAAAAAAAAAACCCTCCCATAGAAAATGAATCAAGTTTTTTTTTTGCGATTTCTGGGTTGGTCCTATGGGATGGGAGATGGGAGGGATGGTAATAATAATGGTAATTGCTCAGTATAATCCCAAAACCTCCGTGGCAACGGAGATGCACTTATTTTTTAGCCACAGAGAATGAAATTATATAGAGAAATAGAAGATATAAGATTTTAATGCTGACTGTACCTTGGCTGTCAAATATATCACATAGAAAAATGTCGCCAAACATTTGGCCACGTAATTGACTATTTAATTGACTAGTTGATAAAGAACTTATACATACTTTTAACAAAACATTAGACAAATACAATAATTAACAAAACTATTAATTGCACAAAATTAATCAAACTATGTTTCCAATAATAGGTAAGTAGGTAGGTAATTGCGTATGATTATTAAAGCGCACTTTAAACATCCACTAAATATAAATATCCGTAAATGGCAAAATAATGTCATTAGGTACACCATAAAATAATCACAGCGACATTATTACTAAGGCAGGCCGTTATCGGGCCGTAACGCGAGATTCGCAATAAAACCAATTATTATAATACTATTACACAATCGTGGGGGTCTAGTCTGTAATCATTTCTTTTTGGGCGGACTTAGAAATGGGTCTATTGTTTCCCATAAAGTTTTAAGTCATAATGTATTGTACACGCACACACACACACACACACACACACACACACACACACACACACACACACACACACACACACACACACACACACACACACACACACACACACACACACACACACACACACACACACACACACACACACACACACACACACACACACACACACACACACACACACACACACACAAATACACATACATACCAACAAACACTCGCCCACACGCAGCTTAGAAATAATAACATATCATATCTGTAAGTTTCAAAGTAACTCTCTGTACAATTTGTACCAATATATACCTAGATTAAGAAACTAGTATAGCGAAACTGGGTCCTGTAACACAGGGTTTCCTAGCTCAGGACACAGGGCCGTGATTTATTGTATACTCAAATTTGCACAATAAACTTTTTTCATTTTTCATTTTTTTTTTCATTGTTTATTATGACTAATGATAATATGACAATCATTACATTATGACTTTCAATAATTTATGTCTAGTCTAGCCTATTAAACGAATTTGCAACTTTAGACTTACCTACGATACAAAAAAAACCGGACAAGTGCGAGTCGGACTCGCCCACCGAGGGTTTCATACTCTTTAGTATTCATTGTTATAGCGACAACAGAAATACATCATCTGTAAAAATGTCAACTGTCTAGCTATCACGGTTCATGAGATATAGCCTGATGACAGTCAGACGGACAGACAGACAGACAGACGGAGTGGAGTCTTAGTAAAAGGGTCCCGTTTTTACCCTTTGGGTACGGAACCCTAAAGAGATGAAAATGATCTTGCTTAGTATCCCAATAGCGTTATTATTAATAATAAATTTCTTTAAATTCTAAAATTATTTGCCACATTAATATTTAGCACAGGTATGTTAAGTTTTATAAGTGGACAATTCTTTACGAACAAATGATTTAGTCAACCTTCCTTTTAAGCACAGGGATCGATAAGTAGATAATATTTTCTTTAATAATGTTCATATCTAATACGCAACTCTAATCCGGGCTTCTTAACTTTTCTCTTTCACCAATTCTCGCTTCTTGTAAACATCTCCAAGCAGGGCTTCGCAACCTTTTTCCTGATCTTCCAATCTGCGTTTATTATAAGTTAGATAATTCAAATATAATTACCGAATCCGGCCCAGCGCGGCTCATCTGCACAGTATCACGGCGCTGGATTTTTATGGGGACGTACTTTGGGCGGTCGTGAATTAAATATATTATGGCTCCGACTTAAAGTGCTTCGGTGGCAAGATTTCACGAAATATGGCCGAGGATGTAGGAGGAGTGCAGAGGCTTTAAAAGGACGAGGTAGATTTTAGTTTGAATGGGTAAAGAAAATGTTAGGATGGTTTCTCCCGCGGACGCTTCGAGCTTCTTCAAAAAAGGAATGTATAGGTTTTTAAAGGCTACGGTGACTGCATGCTCACCATAAGGCGGGCCGTATGCTTGTTTGCCACCGACATGGTATAAAAAATGTTAGGATAGATACCTACCTTAAATCACAAGATTATGATATCGGCCGCAACCAAAATATTTATTTCGATATCTGTATTTCTCTACAGTTCCTATTATAAGTCGTAAAGTCTAAATATGATGATTAATGATGATACTAAAAGACAACTCTGTCAATTTCATTTTCATTTTGACCTCGGTAAAAATCAAAATCAGAATATCGAAAACGATTAAGATTCACAATGTAAGTAACTTGTTACATTTTAACTTTTAAAAAAAATTAAAATAAATAAACCACAGTTTTTCTTAATAAAATATTTCAACAATATTTTTTTGCAAAATCTGTAATAAAATTGTAATCCTTCTACCAAATGATTGCCGTTGCGGCTTACAAAAAGACAATAAAGAAACAATAAGAAAAAGCCCATAAAACCTCCCTTCAGACCATAGACAACGCCAAAGCAGCAGCTTAAAAAACCGCCAGCCATAATAATAATTTAGCCGCGGTCTTGCCAGACTTAATTATTCAGGGACTTAGAGAAAAAACGGCGAAGCAAATTGGGGAGAGACGCCGTGAATTCAGGTAACATTTACATGTTCATAGATAATGCAAGGTACTTTGGTACGCTGTGGCTACACTGGCTTGCACCGTTTTGAATTTTGAATATGGAACTTTGAAGTGAAATGAAAAAGAATGAAATGGTTTTAAATTTGAAATGTGAATGGCTAGACGGTATTGCGAAGTCGTGTCTTTAACAAATGAAATGACCGATACAAAACTGTACAGTTCAACGCCTTTTTGTTATATTTCGAAAATTAGGGTTCCACTGTGAAATGCCAATTCCATCCGGTTTCATTTATTAATTACATACAGTAGCCATTGTGGACATTGTGATATAGAGACCATATGATTAGATATCTTGGCCGAGAGTTGCAATGGTCCTAAAGTAGGCAGTTTAGGATGCATTTGTTGTTGTGACCACCAGGATGTTTATTTCTGGAAAAATGTTGTCGATACCTTTTTTTAAAGTAATTCGCTATGACAAATATTAATTCTTGTAAAAAATGTTGACACCTTCTGACGGCCAGGGAACGTCAACATTTTTTAAGTCTTGGCTTGACGGCTTGGTGGTTGGTTTTTAAGACTGAATTAATTATATAGGTACACAGTGTAACACGGCAACTTGGTGGAAACTAGGGTACTTTTCCGATGAATTGGGGGTGCACTTAGCCAGGTGCGAGATGAGGAGTGCAGTGCAACGTGCGCTGCCTGGAAACAGCAATACATGCGGTAAACTGTGTTGCTTGCGGTTTTTGGTAAAACGGTTTAAGTTTTGGGAAAGCTGTCGCAAGAAGCTGGGAACTATGAGAATTATAAGCTTTTGGTCCCAATTTTAGGTACATACCGTGACATGAAGCGGGTGGCTTTAGCTAGAGTTAAGCATTTATTTTCTAAGCGCCACTTGCACCATCCCACTAACCCGGGGTTCAGCGGTTTAACCGTTAACCCAGTGTCAAATTGTACTGGTAACTATGGTAACTCCAAGTTTATCCCGTTCACCCCGGGTTCGTGGAATGGTGCAAGCGGCGCTTAGAAACCTAACTTTTTTGATAATGAAATTGAAAAATAACTAACAAAAAATTAACAACTCGATATCGAATACGAACGAATTAAAATCATATACTTACTTAAAGTAGGTATATTGTTATTATTTCATCATTACTGTCGCAAAAAATCTGCCTATTGCAATTTTTTTTTATTAGTACATGCCTAACTTTCCTATAGTTACCCATCATTGCAAGATTATAACTTTTATCGTAATTCATAATTCATATATTTGCATAAGATAGTGTATTTATTTATACATGCAGGTTCATACAGTTTTATACATAAGTAGGAATAGGAATCAACTACCTCGTCGCATAGTGACATGCAAATTAATATGTTCTTAATCTATATATACATTAATTCATTTTTAAGAATAACACTAATTTAAAAAAATCATAATAATAAAATGCGCATTACCAATTTACCACCATTCGGACCACTTATATAAAAACACATGTCAGTGCAAAATATAACAGAAAAAAATATGGTTCACTAGACTTATATTGACCGGGATATAGACCGTGATTACCTTTTGTATTATTCGTGAGCTCCCGATATTTCGACGCAGTTACATGCATCATGTTCACGGGTGACTGAAGATAGCGGGTGGGTGTCAAAGTTGTGTAGACAGCGCTCTGTCTACCCTCATTCTTGCGCGTCGGCTGCGTTCACTTTCAACGTTACCAACGGTCGCATTCACACTTGTTGGTCCGGTCGCGTTCACACTCGTTGGTGTTGGTGAAACAACTAACCGTGAATCATTCAAAACTCTAAAAATATGGTTGTCTGTAAAGTCGGTTTACGGACGATCATTTTGCGTGATAACGGCATAAGAAAACATTGATGAAAAGGCCGTAACGTTACCATGGAGATCTGTCCACGATCTTATAAGACGTTATAAATCGATGAACGATAAAAAAACAAAACATCTAGAAACAAGAACGATGGTTAAAGCAAATAAAACTAATGTCAAACCTAAAATAAATAATATCTAGTAATTATTGTTATACTTGATATTAAATTGTCAGAAATGTACTAAATAAATTGTAAAGAAACTGGGAAAAACACATCCATCCTCAGTCGGTAAAAAGAGCCGCTCGTTTATACCTACAAATCCACACTAGACGTGATTACCACGCTCTAGTGAAGTGCGGATTTCGCCGGAATCCCGGTTTACGACCCTCCCCCCACCTGGGGGGATGACCACGGATATAGGATTTAGTAGACTGGGAAAAAATGTTATCGATCCCTGCTTAGAGATTTTTGGAGGAAATGTTGGCGATGCATTTTTTCAGGTTTAATTTTTTAAAAGGTTTAAACTTAGGGAACTAGGAAGGAAAGTGATATCTTGTGAAAAATAGGTAAGTACTCACTTAGCGCCACTTGCACCATCGCACTAACCGGTTAAACCTGGGGTTACCATAGTTACCAGTACAATTTGACACTGGGTTAACGGTTTAACGGGCGGGTTAGTGGGATGAGTGGCGCTTAATCGAATTAAAATTGACACTAATAAAGTGCAGAAAAAGTAGCCGATTTCTGACATTCGGCTAACTTTGACAGGTGAACAATAAGCATTGAGTATATTCAGCATTTTACAAAATGTTCCTCACTTCTTAATCATTTTAAGCGCGTCAAGACCTCGTCAGAAACTTTTGATATTGACTGTACCTATGCCAAATTACTTCTCTGTAGGTAAGCCTCAACAAAATAACCTAAAATTTTGATTCAACTAACAAAACCAGCGTTTAAGTAAACGTCGGCAACAATGATTGAATCACTCGCCGCTGGGTAAACACTCCTATCTCAGTTCTAATGGAATCGCAATCTTGCCGTGCGCAAACACGCGCCATCTTGGAATAAAAACAAAATGGCGGCGCTCTCACAGCTGTGTTGGCTTATTGGATTTTGAGTTTTGATGTGATATGGTTTAATGATTTAATGGATGGATCATATTGTGTCGAAGTTGCGGCCAAGACGCATTCAAACTTCAAACAAGAGACGAATTGAAGCGATTGTAAATAGTCAATAGCTATTAAGAGTATTCGTCCAATAACAAGTTATTTTAAAAACTTTTTTTCTGAAATTATTTGCATAATTTATACCTATGTATTATATATATATATATATATATATATATATATATATATATATATAGCTGTACTCAGGTGGTCTCAGTAGCTGTGCTCAAACGTGGTTGAAATATGGCTATTGACCGATTCTTTAATAATTTTGTTTACTACGTATAATTATAATTGGTGCAGTGCTTACTGTTTACAGTTAGTTACAACTAGGTACTTCAAAGGATAGTTAACGAAGAAGAAAATTCTTTTATTAAGGATACCTATTCATACATACTCATTTTTAAAACCAATTTCACCATTCTGTATCTGTTTATTGTTTCCTTAACATTCCTCTCTGAGTGTTAACAAACCGTGTCCATTTCCAGACAAATGCTCAACAACGCTGATTTAAAAAGGTCCCTCCCAAAACCCTGACCCGAAATCACCCCACTATTTTGTAAAATATGCCCGCGCGTGGCATAGGACGTTTACGATTTGCGTCTTACGGAAGATATGTGTTGTGTGTAAATGCCACTTAGCCGGGAGATTTATAGTACTGGCTACCGAGACGTGTTTTGTTCTCGCGTGTTTTGTTTTTGAGGAAAAATGGGAGAAGAATTCGGACTTGATTTTAAAACGGAGATAGTTGTGGCCTTAATTTTCAGTAAGAAATATATATCGCGAGTACAAATAAACAAACAAAAGTACAGTACAAACTGCAACAAAAACATAGGTACTCATGCAGTTGTAATCAGAACTCTAAATATTTTTTTATATAAAATCTTCGTAATACGAAGAACTAATTATAGTTTATAATATTGTCTTCGGTTACCGCGATAGTTACATTTTGCATGTACAACCAGCCTTAAAGTTTGTAGTCTATGATTGTTCATTATTTTAGTATGTGGGTATTTTTGCATTTTGTAATTTTTCCTCAGTCACCCGTTGACCACGAACGCTGTAAAGAGTTCGAAACGTCGGGATGTATTATAAATTCAATATACGCGATATAATCCGTTTTCATAGTTTTATTTAATTATAGTTTGTTAATGTTTACATCATCAGACGTAGGTACCAAGTGATATTTCAAACAACATTCTTCAAGAGAGCAATCACACTAAAGTATCCATCAATGCGAAACAATAGAAACCCTCCAGAAACCACGAAAATTCCCCAATTTTATTGCCCAAATGAAGACACCGTGAAGACATCGGCTAGAAAAACTAATAAAGCTTTGACAGCTTGACAAATTCGTTAATTCAGCACCCTCAAGCGAGGGCATTTGTATTCCAACCTCTAGAGGAGAAACGCTCTATGTCACGATGACGAGGTGGAATAAGGCACGTAAAGCAATGTCTTGAAATTTAGATCAGAATTTTAGATTTTTTGACTTATGCCGCTTTTGCGTTGCGTGGGAAATATAATTGTTTTCTTAAGGTTTTTGGTCAAATGTTAATCTTGGTGTTTATATTTTTTTTAAAGGGATTGTACAGATCTTTATATCTCTATCCCACTTTACGTAGGTATATCTCTATCCCAAAATGGAGAAAGGCAGTTATGAGGAATAAATATTGTATGTCTTTTGTAAGACATTTTGATAGTCCATCATTAAATACAGATAGTCTTATATAGAGCCACTTGCACCAATCCACTAACCCGGGGTTAACCGGTTAAACTTGGAGTTACCATGGTTACCAGTATAATTTGATACTGAGTTAACGGTTTAACCGCTTAACCCCGGGTTAGTGGGATGGTGCAAGTGGCGCTTAATTATCCTTGATTTTTAATTATCTATCTACTTAAACGGCCGAAGCCGACCTTCTAGACGTCTTAGGTAGAGAGAGAGAGAGAGAGAGAGAAAGACGAAGTACAAAAAGATCTTAGTGAACTCGATCGATAAGACAGAAACGGCTTTGGACAGAGAAGCATGGCGGTCTTTGGTGTCGGAGTCCGGACACTTCGGGTCGTCACAACAAAGCAGTAAGTACCTAAAGTAAATATCAACTTAAACATATACTTAGTAGTTTCTACACTTAAGGGCTGACGATAAAACAAAGTCCTCTAACATTTTACTCCAGATTTCCAAACAGAGGCGCGTCCATTTGGTCCACAATAAACCGGGTGACTGTAGCATTCCTTCGCAACGACTTAGTCTAACTGGAAGATAACACTTCAAGGAATATTATTCGAGCGCAATACAGGGTGAAATTTTAACCACTGTTCATACTCTGCGTAGTGAGTTTATAAGTCATCATCATCATCATCATCATCATGTCAGCCGATAGACGTCCACTGCTGGACATAGGCCTCCCCCAAGGCTCGCCACGCCGACCGATCCTGTGCCGCTCGCAACCACCGAATTCCCGCGACCTTCACCAGGTCGTCGCTCCATCTTGTTGGAGGCCTATAAGTCATACCGAGCAACTTTTATTATGGGACCAATGCCGAAATCGCGAAAAATAATTTGACTGTCCCATAGAAATCAGCGGCATCACATCAGCCGGAATATATGAAACAGCAAAAAATTTTTTCGCGATATCGGTATTGGTCCCATAATAAAAAATTGTTCAGTATGACCTATAAATTTACTACATAGAGTATGAACGGTTGTTAAAATTTGTATTTTAAAGAGATATTACCAATTTTTTATAAATCATAGTCAGTTCGACGGGACCTCAGGAATCATTATGATTTTATATTTTTTACTGAAAACCTGCTACTCCATCTTAGCTTACTCAGAACCAAAGATAGATAACTCCGGATAGATATAAGGAAAAAACGTGCCTCGAAAATCACGAAAATTTGACTCTCGTTCAGAGGGCGCTACTAGCTTTAGCCTACTGTCGTATAGATGGCGTTGACGGTTTCGTTTGTTATTTGACAATTTTAACGCATATCAGTGAAAGAACATGGGTCAAAATCATAAAAATAATTAATGCAAATAAAAAAAATCATTTATCCATATTTAAATACATTTTATCGTATTTTTATAAATCTTCATTTTTAGTTTTAAAGTGTGTCGACAGATGGCAGTTAATTTACTGGGGTTACAAAATTTACTATGACAGTACCGCTCTAGTATAAGTTACTCTATGCTCAGAACCGAGTTTGCATCGTCAAAAACTTCCACTAATTTAGGTACCTATATATCTTTACTTGAAAATAGTTGTATTGTATAACAAGCCTTAATATGAACCGATTTTGCATGTACAACCAGCCTTAAAGTTTATAGTTTATTATGGTTCATTATTTTTGTGTGTGGGTATTTTTGCACATTGTAGCTTTTCTTCAGTCACCCGTTGACCACGAAACGAACTCTGTAAAGGGTTCGAAACGTCGGGATGTATAAATTCAATATACGCGATATAATCCGTTTTCATAGTTTTATTTCATGAGTAACTATCGCGCCTTCACTCTGTCGCTTGCCAAGTTAGTGCTTAGTTAGCTTGGTCTGTTTTAACAATTTTTCGGTGACAAAGAGACAAATCTAGAGCTGTGTCCGTCTCGGTGATAATGACGGAGACAATCGCCAACGACTATAGCAGGCGAGTGGGACAGTCCACAATATATCTGGAGCCCCTAAAATCCCAAATTCCTGGCACTCTTGGACCGGGTGTGGTCCCTCTGCAAGCGAAGCTTTGATATTGGCGTTGGCGTCGGTTTTTCCCTTTATTTATTTATAGAGGGTTTTTAAAAAGCGCTGGTGGCTTAGCGGTAAGGGCTTGCGACTTGCAATCCGGAGGTCGCGGGTTCAAACCCCGGCTCGTACCAATGAGTTTTTCGAAACTTATGTACGAAATATCATTTGATATTTACTAGTCGCTTTTCGGTGAAGGTAAACATCGTGAGGAAACCGGACTAATCCCAATAAGGCCTAGTTTCCCCTCTGGGTTGGAAGGTCAGATGGCAGTCGCTTTCGTAAAAACTAGTGCCCACGTCAATTCCTGGGATTACGTGCCAAGCGGACCTCAGCCGTGGCAAAATGCCGGGACAACGCGAGGAAGATGATGACAGGGTTTTTAAACAAATGCCACCCTCATGTTCTCTAATAAAAACTACAACAGTCTAACTTTCACTACTTCTCTAATGGCGTCGGTTTTTCCTGGAACTCTTTCACCGGGCGCGGTCCCATTGCGCACTGGCGTTGAGACTTATTTAATAGCACCGGTTGATCAAGACGGACTGTAGTATTTATTGAAGTATCTGTACACTTTTGAGATGACTATCAAAATCAGCGCCAATTGCGTGCGCCAGCTGTATTTGTTGGCCATGCCACTGCCACAGAAGAGAGTCAGTATTCACATACGTACTAAATGGAAATAAGTTAAAACATTACAAGGGAAATAAGTTAAAACATTACAAGTTCTAATGAAAATCTCTCCATTCCGATTCGGTGCTGTTGCTTTATTGAATAGTAGTTAAGTATCCGCTGATACAGCGCCAAGCCCTACTCGCAAATACATCGCAATAAGTGAAGTGACTGGAGCATTCCCGAATAGTTGCGAGCAATCCCGACGGGGACGGCAATCTTGCTGCATTCCTGCCACAGCGTACGTTGTCACATCAACTGATCCTCTGGCAAGAAAACCGCTCGTGCATGTTTGAGTGAAAAAAAAAAGCATTTTTTCTATCACTTCATTAATTTATATCCATGTAATGCTTACGTTACTTTATGACAAATAATACTCCGACTCTGGTCGAGTACTCTAACTTTTGGCCGAAGGGTGTCGTGTTTCGGAGGTTCCGGGGCAAACTGCCGAATCCAACACAAGACCAGACGATTCAACGGAGCCACGCCGTTTTGTCGCCTAAATAGTGTTTTAGTTGTAAGTTTATAAAAAGGAATATATGGGCCTTGTTGCCAGAATTACGTTTTAAATAAATAACATAATACTTACTTAATTAGTGCAAAAGCGGTGGACAAGATATTAGTGTCAACCACTTATAGTAACAAAATATTCTAAGTTATGCCATAATAGGCCATTATAGGTGGCTGCTACAAAGGCTTAGCTATGTTGCATAAACGCGTTTCGTTTTTAATAATTATTAAGTATCTGTGTACTCTACGAATGAATACGAGTATAAATAAGGCATATGGCAAGCGATTCCTCCGACAAAAGTGTCTCCGCTGCATATCTGATGTCTTTACCCCTCAGCGCGACGCAATGTTTCGTTAAAGAGGAACAACGTGCCAAATAGAGTCTGCTCGGAACAGAAGAGTCGTGGAATGTATTGGGCACTATACATTCCACGACTTTTCCCTTTCCGCACAGACTCTAGATGCTGTGACATCGTTGGAAACTCTTTGTTCATGAGGTAAGTAAGTCAGCGGTTAAAAGTCCAAGTGTGTCCGCTGTATATCTGTTGTCTGTAGCCGTCAGCTAAGCGACGCAATGTTTCGTTAAAGAGGAACAACTAGCCAAATAGATGCTGTGACATCGTTGGAAACTCTATGTTCATAGGTAAGTAAGTCAGCGGTTAAAAGACCAAGTGTGTCCGCTGTATATCTGTTGTCTGTAGCCGTCAGCTAAGCGACGCAATGTTTCGTTATAGCGAAACAACTTGCCAAATGGATGCTGTGACATCGTTGAAACTTGCAACGCACGGCGAACTTCGAGCAAGAATTTAATATACATCAGTTAAATTAAACAAGCATGCCATTAAGCCGAGAAAAATCTTGACGATTTTCAGCAAGGAATCATTTCGTGCCTATTTTTCCTTTAAAGGGGCCCACTGACTATCAGTCTATCAATCCGCCGGACGATATCGGCCTGTCAGTTAGAATAAAAATTTGACAGTTCCGAACAACTGACAGGCCGATATCGTCCGGCGGACTGGTCAGTGGGCCCCTTTAGTCTGTTGGTTATGAATATTTTTTGTTGTAAATTGTTTATTAATCAATTGTTTATTAAGGCAATCAAATAAAAAAACAAAAATCTCATAAGTGATATGTAGGAACGATTTGTCATGTACTTACCCTTAATACCCGCGGCATACCGGAAATGAATCTTTTACAAACTACCCAAACCTAAAACTGTTCAAAAATCTCTTTTTCTACAATGTTAGACACGGTTTACTAAAAGACAAAACTAGGCCTGTTATCAGAAAAACCGCAAGTAATATGAAGGGTACACGGAAAGAACATGTCTAGTCACTTTTTTCGGAAAATGAGATTTTCATTTCAAAATGTAGAGTTCTTAATGAACTATTAGTTATATACCTTTTGCTACCACTGTATAATATATGTAACACAATTTTTATTTTAGTTAAAAAAGACCTGGTCACGGAATTACCATACATTTTGACATGGTTCCAAATTTTAAAACCTCGATTACTCAAAATGTTACTAAAGTGACTAGACATGTTCTTTTCCCCTCACTAGCTCGGAAAGCAGTCTTTTATCCTTTAAAACAAGCGGGGAAAAACGCATTTTATCCACTAGTGGGGAAAGTAATTTGACCTTGGATAGAGCGTGTTTAAGTAGCTCTTGACAGATAACAAAACGTATAGCACTCATAATGATGGTTCGTTCGATATTAATTATCATTATTTATAATTTATAATTTATTTATTTATTTTTATTTCCTTTAAGTACAATTTTAATTTACATCATGTTGTTCATAAGAGCAGGAAACGATTCCTCCGTACTAGTAAAAACTGTATGACGGCAGGAAGCACCACCTCTCCCGGATCACATTTAATCTTATCTAGCAGTAGGTATACATGTATTTGCGCAGTACTAGATATATATACATATATATATGTAATATTGTATAAAGATGACAAGAAAATGAAAAAATAAAACAGGTTGCAACAAGAAAAAAAAAACAAAGCAAATAGCATTGGAAATAAGTGTTTGTGTATGTGCGCGCGTGTGAGTGTATGTGTGTGTGTGTATGTGTGTGTGTGTGTGTGTGTGTTGTATGTGTGTGTTTGTGTGTGTAGTTGTCATCACTAGTGAGATTCTAAAGATCATGAGAAGCATAGCATGTATGGAAGCATATATGGATATATGATGGATATGTAATATGTGAGGGAAGCACAACGTATATAGAAAAAAAAAAATAGATATCAAGATTATCAAGCATTGCGTGTTCATTTTAAGTGGAGGGTAATTCTTTAAAAGTCCAGGTTTTAGTAAGTTAGGTAACCTTTTTGTATTAATTGTATTTAGTTTAGTTTAGACAGTGATTTTTAGGAGTTTTTCAGTGTCATCGTAGTCGTATAGTTTCAAAAAAGATGTAACGGCCGCTTTACAACGATTCACTGTTAGTTGAGTTAAGTTAACATTTTTCGAGATCTTGTTGTACAGAAATGGGCCAAGGAAAAAGGCAAAGCCATGGGCAAAGCTAGTTCTACTAGGTGGATTGATAAAAATTCGGTTTCTCCTTCTCTCAGAAACTGCTGAAGATGGTGCTTTTTTGTGTTGTTTTAGAATGATGGACTTTATATATAATTGTCTTACCGATAGAACATTAAATTCTCTATATATAGCGGTCGTTGAGTATCTGAAATTTTTAAATGTAGCTACCTTAATAACTGCTCTTTGAGCTCGTTCTATTGCAATCATGTGAGACTTTTTGGCACCTCCCCAAGCTTCAATGCCGTATGCTATAATGGACTGGCATAGTGCAAAATATACATTTTTGACAACAATAGGATCCCTCAAATGCCTAATGTTTTTAAATATATACATTAGTTTTCTTACTCGAGAACATAGAGTATTAATGTGGTAGTTCCATTTTAGATTTTGATCTATATTTACACCAAGATATTTAACAACATTAGTTCTTTCAAGTGTGTAGCAGTTGCAGGGAGCCGCGTAAGTGTCTGGACAAGTGTGACCTTGAATATAGAAGTTAGATGGTTGCATGGAGTTCTTTATGCTAAACGTAACATATTTTGTTTTGCTTAGATTGAGAGAGAGGGAATTTTGATTGAGCCAATTCATAACGTGATACAGGCCTTTTTCTGCGGTGTACTTAACATCATGCCATGATGGTCCATCAAACATAAGTACAGTATCATCAGCAAAGGTCACAATAGCTGCATTTCTTAGTTTAAGGCGACAGAGGCCATCTATATATATTAGAAATAAAGTAGGGCCAAGAGCGCTACCCTGCGGTACTCCGAATTTTACCAGCGTCTCATCACTTTTATGTTCACCTATTTTAACAACTTGAGTTCTATCAGTAAGATAGTCAGTGAAGAGTTGGTGAGGAGTTCCTCTTATGCCTAGGTTCTGTAGTTTATCAAGAAGGATTGGGATAGAGACAGTGTCGAAGGCCTTGGCTAAATCAAGGAATACTCCTATGCATTTGGATTTGGAATCGAGTTTGTTGACAATATGTCCGACAACGTGATTAATTGCATCTGTAGTTGAAATATTATTTCGAAAACCATATTGATTACTAGACAGTAGGTTAAAACTTTGCAGGAAATGTGTGAGACGTTTATTTATAACCTTTTCAAGAACTTTAGATACAACAGGAAGTAGTGAGATCGGTCGATAATTAGTGACACTGTCTTTATCCCCCGCCTTGTAGATAGGAACAACCACAGACTTCTTAAGCGCTTTGGGGAATACACCAGTAGATAAGGCTAAGTTACAAATGTGGGCAATAGGTCTAGCAACTGTGGAAGTCGAAAGCTTAAGAAGTGCAGATGGTATACCATCCCAACCTGTAGAAGAGCTGTTTTTTAGTGACATAATTATATTTAGTACTTCAGTTTCATCAGTAGGCAACAATACTAGCGAATTAACCGGGGTCTCTATACAAGGTTGTTCATCTGGCACATTAGAGGGAGTGTGAATGAGGCGCGTAGTAATACTCGCGGCAAGGTCTTGTCCTATATTGGTAAAATATTCGTTGATAAAGTTGACCGAGTCTTTAGGATCTGATTTAATTTTAATTAGGTTAAACGGTTCACTTTGAGGTTTTTTCATATGACATATCTCTTTTATTATATTCCAAGTCTTTTTCAAGTCATTTTTGTTTTTATTGATCATGTCACGTTCATAACTTCGCTTTAGTTTATTAAGTATCTGATTACAAGTATTTCTATACCTCTTGTATGAGATCTGTAGGATTTGATCTGTAGGATATTTTCGTGATTTTAAATGAAGTCTGTCTCTGTGTTTCATACAGCGAAGTAAGCCAGGTGTTATCCATGGCTTGTGTCTTCTTTTCCTATTTGAAATCCGTGTAATAGTCGTGTTTTTTTCTATAATGCTGGTGACAATTGATAGAAAATTGTATGTAGACATATTAGGATCATTACAATCTAAAATAGGACTCCAGTCAGTAGTTAAGAGATCCTGTGAGGCAGCTTCATAATTAATATGGGATCTCTTACTCTGTGTCGAAGAGAGAGTATTATGTGTTGTTATGGCCGTTATAACACAGAAGTGGTCTGTTAGACTCGTTTGATAGACTAGTGTAGTAAATGGGAGGTTAGTTTTAATAATTGAGTGATCAAGACAATTGTTTAGCCGGGTAGGGAAATAGTGGCTAGGCATAAGTCCATGCATGGCAACCATGTTCAGTAGGTCGGAGCATCTCTGGTCCGATGAGTCGTGTTTAATATCAATGTTTATATCACCCATTAATATAATATTTTTAAAATTTCGAATAGAATGCATAATTTTATCTAAAGTTGTTAAAAATCTGTCAATATACCTATAGCAGGGCGGTCGGTATATTCCACAAATCGCAATATCATGATCAATTGTAATCAGTAAACAATTGGCATCTTCAAGGTCAGGTTCACACACTCGGACGTTTAAGTCGGATTTAATATATACTACAACACCGCTATTTTGATTAATTCGCTTTAAAGTAGAATGACATGTGTAGTTGGGTAATATGGGAAGTATCAAGTCATCAGATAGCCAACATTCAGTTAATATGATTATATCGTATTCAAATTCAAAATTAGCGAGAAATACCTGGAAATTGTCAAAATTGCACGAAATACTTCTTATATTCTGTGTAATTAAAGTTAGACTACGTTGATTTTTTTTGGTTTGTAATAAATGTTTACATTGGCTGGGGTTGTCGACTAGGAATGATTTACCGGCGGTAATATTTTCATCAATGTCCTCTATAACGTTATTTAGTATCATATCAAAAAAAAAATACTGATGAGATATGTAGAAAACACAGTAAGAAGTGTTTTCAGTGAGAATAGGTGTAATATAAAACGAGTGAAAATACTATCGCCGCACGTTAAGTGGTTATCCACCATGCCAATATAAAAAAAACCAATAAGATACAGTATTACATATGATGTTTTTAATTTCATATAGGGTATTTTTGTTAGAATCTCTCTGGTGTGGTTTTTTTGATGTGATTGTGTATAGGTTATGTTTATTGTGATGTGAGTTCGAGTATTACTTACGTCTATAAGGATAAATATAAGATTGTAGTATAAGCGAATATGCATGTCACTTAAAAAGTACAAAGAAGCACTAGCATATTCCATGAATAAATCTAAAAGTATTGGCCGTCATGCTTGAGTGTTTTCCAGCTGTTTGGGGTCCGTGATTTCAACAGCTGGCTGGCCCTCTTGTTTTCTCACGAACAGTCTTCCTCCGGAGGTCCACGAGGAGTTGAAGTCACCTCTTTTTACACCAGATCTCGCCAGGAACCGTAGTTGACTACATTTGGGTGTGAGCCGCTCATTTATAAACACTGTGTTTTTAGGTTGGCAGTCAAAGTGGCCTGTATTGAATTTGTCAGTTTTATTAGCAGCATTAAAATTCTTGATTGCCCTAAGTAGGTCAGTTTTTTGTGACACAGTACAAAATTCAACCACTATAGGCCTTGGCTCATTTTGTTTGCCGCGCGCACGAAACAGAGAACGAATAAAACATTTATTGTAATCCAAGTTCAGAGCCGTGTGTATTTTCTCAACGACGGCGATGGCCTCTTGGGTGTTTTCGGTGGGGATATTACGTATTTCTACACTGGTTTCTAATAGTTTTCTCTGAAGCGATTCTGCTTGGCGGCCCATATTGTCCACAGCCGATGTAGTAGCCTGTTCTTTAATTTCAAGAGTTTCTATACGGCCTTGTAATTGAGTTTGTTGTGCACGTATGTCATTCAGCATAGAGAATGCACTGTCGTTTTGCTTCTTAACTTGGGCGATATTGCTTTCCATATTAGCGAAGCTCGTAGCTTGTTCTTGTTTTAAGTCTTGAAACATTGTAAGTAGTGATTCCATTTGGGAGGAGAGACAATAATCACGGTCTTTTCTCTTTCTTGATGTTCCACTGGCTTCCGACTTTTCCGAGTCCGACATCACAGTAAGATCTGGGTTAGACTGCGTTTCAGATGGCAGGGAATTTTGTGGTGTCCGGATCAGTGATGACATGTCCTTCATTAAATATTGTGATAGTTATAAGTGTTGTATTGTATTATAACGAAGTACTTAAGCGCTGCGTAGCACCTCGTAGCAATTTCGTAGCAGCGCGTAGCCGATAGCTCCGTTGCGTGAGTCTGTCTCGCGGATATACACTTGTCTCGTTTTGACTGCGCGCACGGTTTCGATTACGAGAGGGACACTGCACTGGCTATAAGGCAAAGTAATTACCGCGACCAATGAGATTTAAGATAAATATTTTTACATAAATTAAATGTGCGCGGAGTATTGGGACGCGTCCGCTTGCTACGGTATCCGAGAGGGAAGCCAATTAAATAAATGGTTTGAGAATTTAATAAAAAATACCAAATTTAGCTTTATTTAATTATTTTAGGTCATAAACCTTAAATTCCATAAGAAACATTTGTTTTTTTAAATGATGTTGAATGTAATTCTGAACGCACAAGTTGAGTCGATGCAATTTCAAAACGCATCGTCAGAAATGTCAACATTGTCAACAAAAATTTTCACAACTTCCAGAGTTTTCTGTTATAATATCGTATTATCGTAAAAAAAATGAGTGATTCCAGTGATGAAGATGATCTAACGCCTGTGGATGTTGCACTTTCCTCGCTATAGTGAGGGGAAAAGTTTTGTGTTACACATGGGTGCAAATGTATTTTACTTCTCGTGTGTTAAAACACAACTTCCAAATTCCATATATGCCACTTCCGTGTATGCCACTAGAGAAGTAATGTTCATTAAACATTATAAGCTTCATCTTATAAGCTGATAGAATATGACAGTAATTAAGCCCGCAATGTAAATCATAACCTCATAACCCGCCCCCATATTGTCTGGTCTCATTCACGTCACGGCACAAATAAATTGCCTCGCCTATAGGGTTGCCAAGGATTATAAAGGGTTAGGTGTTATAAACTATGTTTTATATGGTACGATACGATTTTTGTCGTGTTGTAGCGATGATTTCGAATATCTCTGTGCCGAGTGATGATTTTGAATATCTCTAAGTGCCGAGTGATGACTTCGAATATCTCTAAGAGCTATTTAGATTCTAAACTGAAATATTATATATCATAACAAACCAGTCTAGTGGTCAGGACGTTAGCCGCGTAAGCTGAAGACGCGGGTTCGATTTCTTTCTGTCGCACCAGTGGACTTGGTCACTTTTTCTGTAGTAAATGATATATAATTTCAGTTTATAATTTATATAATATAGTAGTGTGACTACTTCAAACACAAATCAAAATATTTCATAAAATAATTTGATTTATTCCCTAGTTGGTAGATTTTAATTGAACATTTCGTTATAGTTTTAAACAGTTAAAACATTGATTTGCATAAAATTGACAACACATTATTAACAAATTTCAATAAATGTAAATAACTTCAAAACTACTACATACATAACATACATTCAATTGCATCACCTAACACAAACTGCACAACAAAATCATACATTGGTTTTGAACTGAGGTGCTGTGATGACGATTATGTTATTATAATATTTATTTTGTGTGTTTCAAAATCAAAGAGGACAATTCTTTTTTTTGTTCCGCAACCTCGTCTTGTATTCGTGTCGTATGATGAAATGAAATTATTGGTATTATTTCATAAATTACTATTGTCATTATATAAGTGGTAAGTATGTGGCAGAAAGGGTAGGATAAAGCTTTACATATTTTAAAATATGTGCTTAACTCATATTACATCGTATTATTCGACTATTACCACTGACACTGTCATTATACAATGTACGGCACATCTGTCATTTTCTCGAAAGATTAGATGTAGGTATATTTTATTGAAAAAATGCGTTCCGCTGAGTTTCTTGCGCCGATATCTTCTCGGGGCTGTGGTTTAGCGTTAGAATCCGTGGTAGTAATTTTTTGACATTCATAAGTGCAATATGCCTTTTTAGGAATGAAGACTTTATACTTTCACTGTCTGTACGTAATTATCATTGATATCGATATAAGTACCTACTAGATACTTAGCATTTCTTAAGAAACGTACGTCTCATAGTAGTCATAGTTATTAGATCCCTTCCAGACATGGTCCAAGATCCAACTACCGGAAAGGGCAGTTTAATATGTAGGTACTCTACTTAGGTTAAGGAGTAGGAGTACGAACAACCCACCGGTCAGCAAATAAATTTTAAATAAAACATAGAAATCACATATACCTAACACCATTTTATTGCAGTCCGTAAAACAATCTATAATTTTCACCACAGAAATCCACCACGATTTAGTGTGATTCTAACAAATGCACTTACATTTGCCGCTGTTATCCTAGCACTCGAATGCACCGGTTCACCTCTGAATCACCCCCCGTTTGAAATTCCACCTTATCCCTTAACTCATAAAGTCGATTTCCCTTTACCCTTGATGTGCCAAACACTTAGCCAACTGGTATTGTGACTGACAAATCGAAACACTTGACGATCTGTCCGCGGCCAATCAAAATAACTGAATAATTTGATTATGGAACAGTCCGAATTAAGCTCAGATGTTTTTTGGTTTTTTGAAAGCATTCGTATTTGTGTTGGCCAAAAGGTTACATTTGAAGCGGTGAGGGTAGTATTAAATTATTGTTTTTATTTTTATTTCTATGTAGTTATAGTTAGACCAAGAAGTCTGCAGAGATTTTGACACCACACGCAGTGCTTAGTGCTATTTATACGTCATAATTTCATAGAAGATTGACGTTTAAAATAAAACCTGCACTGCGAGTGCTGTCAAAACCTCTCCAGACTTTTCTTGGTCTAACTCTATGTACCTACATGATTAATGAAATTTTTATGTCTAAAAGGGAATATGACCAAATATGCCAAAACATGTGTATTTCGATTTTGAGAAAGAGGAAAATAGTCGAATTTTTTCAAGTCCTCTCAAGCGCTTTGATAATTTATATTTGGCCTACGATGCACAAAAGTTATGTTGTATAAATAATTATGTTGCAGTTTTGTACGTAACCCGTATATTAAGAGACAAAACATTTGAATATTTCACTAAACCTTAATATATTATTTAAACTTTAATTTAAATATAAACTAAACATGTTTAAACATCTACCTACTGTAACCCGCCCCGGGATGCCCCGACGCAAAGATGCCCGTCACGCTCGCTGCGTTGCCGTGTTGGAATGTGATGGAAAGCTTTTGCATTATTCGGTTAGTAAAAAAAACAAAGAAGTAAGTTCTTTTTAAAGTATTTTTACAAAGTTAAGTAAAACAAAATGAGGAAGCCAATAACAATTACTTTGCAATTGAATTAGGTCCATAATCCCATAATAACCTCGGGCCCAAAAAGGTTTGATTGTAAATTCCATAATGACAGTTGCATTACGCGACTTACGCGGGTTCGCATCGCGTGCCGTAGCGTGTCTATTGCGATGACAATAATAGAAGTTCGACAAATAATGGTGCGACCATTGAGATATTATTACTACAGAGAAGCCATACAAAACAATGAAATTATCGCAATCGCAACCTATATCACGCGAACAAAACGTCGTAAGCGCCGTAAACCTCATGGCGCTTACGCGTTTAGGTCGCGAGACTCACGTTCCGCTTCTATGGTTTGTTGTCAAAACAACATCAACTCATGGCGCAAAATACTGTTCGTGTGCCGGTTCTATGTATACGTTAGTAATAAAATAAAAGATGTAGATTTCGTCTGAGCTAACTTTGCACCGACTTGAACAAAACAAAGTGAAAGAATGTCATAATCAAAATGTCAAAAATAAATAAATAAATAAATGTCAAATTTTCATAGACATTTTACATTATTGATCACATTGCCACACTTTGTCATTGCAAATGCCATGCAGAGCTAGCTTAGTCCGACTCTACATATGACATCCGATGTTGTTATAAAAGAAGGGTCATTAAGATAGCTATGAGTAATATGAGCATTTGTTATTATAATTTTATATTGTTTCCTCGTGAACACCTGGTATAATCTGCATTCACGATCTAAGTATCACATGTTCAACAATTAAAACATGCACCACATTTAGTCGCATGAATCAACCGATTTACAATTAAATTTATTGCTTAAATAATCACATCCTGGAGCCGGCCGCACACGCGCCGCCACGTGCTCCGCACCAGCCCCGTAAGACCCCCAATTTAGTTCACACTTCAAAAATCAAGAGGTCAACATTTACCAGCCAACCCTGAAACGACCTAACTTAAACTTCATTGTAATATGAACCTTAACACGTCGATATAAAGGCGCTCTAATCTTTCCGCGGAGGTAACACTAAACTGGTAGAATTAGACAGGGCTGTACCAAATTTAATAAATGAGTTTTTTATATTGTAACAGTTGGTAGACGCGTGCCTTGAAGGGAAATAAGTGTTGTGGTGATAAATTTCTGTACTAGTCAATGAGCTACAATGTTTTAATCGATTTACTGAGAAAAGATTGCAACTATGTTTTATGAATGATGCTTTTAATAGTAAGTGCTCTCTTATTTTTTATAGTTATTCTTAATGGACAGACTGATATTCTGAGAAATGATTTATAGAATAGCGTTTGTTTACTTAAAAACTTCGAGCAACACCGGGAAGAGAATCGACATTCGCACTATTTCCCCTTTGTAGAAGCACATGCGCAACTAGGCATGCAGCTTGTGAGCTTGGGACTCATCCGTACACAAAAAGGCTAGGTTCACACGGCGTTAATTTTTCCCGTATACCGTAATCGTATTCGAAAATCGTTCACACGGCTACACGGCTTTCCCGTAGTGAGCAAATTTTGCTGTCACTACAGTATTCGATAAAATCCCGTACACGGTATACGGGGAAAATTAACGCCGTGTGAACCTAGCCAAAGAGATCGAGGTATGAAATATTGTCTTTGACGTGTGTTCTATGTATTTATGTCGTCATTACAGATTGGTTGCACGTTTCCCCCGCAAAAAATGGCAGAAAGATTTGTACGGTCAGATATCGCTCCTCCCTTCCGACATGTCGGAAGCCAGTGTTGTTTGAAGCTTAAAACAATGGTTAATTTATGTAAGTATTAAATATGTTTATAAAAAATCAAGACATCATCTTACTTTTAAAGGCACTTTTAACTGTTACTTTCTTACTTTTTTTAAACACTGGCCATTGTTTTAAAAGTTTCCAAAATTGCGAAATTTCCACTTGTATAATTTTAGAAACTTTTTGTATTTTTCGTAAGTTTTCTTTGTTTCCTGTGAATTTTTCTGGAAATTTCCCTGAACTTTTTCAACTACTGTGCATCTGTAAGTAGTTTGGGCTAATATTAGGTGAACTTTTTTACTACACTAGCCCAGCCCAGTCCGAAACATTCATCTTTCATCTGATATTAGCTCTACTATATACTCTATTGACTCACACTGAGATTCCCTAATGAGTTGTCAATGTCAGATGACAAGTCAAATTGGTGGAATTAGCCAGGGGTCCTGGCCGAAATAACAGTCGTACAACGACAAACGCCAAACAAAAATGTATCGCGATGACAGATGCTAAGAAAAGTCACATAATTATTTCCATACATTACTTAAGAGCCAACAGGAGCCGAGACCAAACTCAATTTTGAGATTTGAAAGAGAGTATCGTCGTCGCGCTGACGGGGGCGGTACCGCGTACCGAGGGACTATCCCAGTGTGTGTGGTGCACACACACCGACGCGCACGTTATTTGCGCTCCTCGCCGGCCTCACGCCGCTCGCGTTTTTAGTAACTAAATTCAATATCCTTCTACAACCTGCAATTTAATTAACATTTCGAGTTACAGAATAGTAAAAAAACATAACATAACATGGACATACAAGAGAACATTGTTAAAAACATACAAGATAACGGCTGTTAAATTAATCCAATTAAATATTTTTAAATATGATAAACAAAAATATTAAATTATAGTCGTGAGTATTTTAAAAGTAAAACTCCCTTATACCTTGATTTTAAACAAAGTATTTTACTTATAACTTACTTGGTTCGTATGAATTAGTGACATACCTAATTAAAAAAGAAAGCTATAACTCCCGCGGGAGCAATATAGGCCTTTTCCCTTCAGTACACCTGCATGAAATAAGATCTTTTCGAGCAAGCGTCTTGAAAAACAAATTTGCCGCTCTCCGGCTCCGTTGAATAGAAAAAAAGAAAGCCTCAGGTTAGATAAAATTATCATAATAAAGAAACATGTGACATGTGATATTTCTTACTTTGATGTAATTATACAGTTTTATTGATGGTCCGTTTTTTTATTTATGTGTCAGATTTTGATAAAAATAGGTATAAATTGAAGAGCTCCTAATTCTGATCGGAATAAATATGAAACCCAATAAATAAATAAATAATAATAAATATTAAATCAATATTATAGGACATTCTTACACAGATTGACTAAGTCCCACGGTAAGCCCAAGGAGGCTTGTGTTATGGGTACTCAGACAACGATATACATAATATATAAATACTTAAATACAAATAGAAAACACCCATGACTCAGAAACAAATATCTGTGCTCATCATATCATATCATCGAACCCAGGACCATCGGCTTCACAGGCAGGGTCACTACCTCCTAGGCCAGACGACTGGTCGTCGCCCAATATTTTGGGACAATAGTCTAGTCTACAAAAGGTTCAAGGTGGTGAAAAAAATAGTGTAAGCTGTTCGCATAACAAAAACCGCAAATCGATGTACAGGTTAGCCGTTTGGTACACGTATATACTAGTCAAAACAAAAATTTTGACCCGCAGTTCCTAAAAAAAATTCCCTTAGGAGGGGAGTGCTGAAACCTTTTTTTGTATAAAAAAAAACTTTTTTTTAAACCTATCGTATACTTCTCATCTATCATACGAAAGGGCTTTTTGAAGCGATTCTGAAAATATACCACTTCATTGCATTTTAGCCATTTTTAGGGTTCCGTAGCCAAATGGCAAAAAACGGAACCCTTATGGATTCGTCATGTCTGTCTGTCTGTCGTCCGTCCGTATGTCACAGCCACTTCTTTCCGAAACTATAAGAACTGTTGAAACTTGGTAAGTAGATGTATTCTGTGAACCGCATTAAGATTTTCACTCAAAAATAGGAAAAAAAAAATTTTAGGGGTTCCCCATACTTAGAACTGAAACCCAAAAATTTTTTTTTCATCAAACCCATACGTGTGTGGTATCTATGGATAGGTCTTCAAAAATGATATTGAGGTTTCTCATATATTTTTTTTCTAAACTGAATAGTTTGCGCGAGACCGAGAGACACTTCCAAAGTGGTAAAATGTGTAACCCCCCCTCTAACTTCTAAAATAAGAGAATGATAAAACTGAAAAAATATATGATGTACATTACCTTGCCAACTTTTACCGAGAACTGGTTTGAACGAGATCTAGTTAGTAGTTTTTTTTTAATACGTTATAAATCGTAAACCGCAATTTACCTTTCACTCACGTTTCACATAAAAATACATTGTTTAAATTGTGTAATGCACGGAACCCTCGGCGCCCGATTCCGATTCGCACTTGGCCGGTTTTTTCTTAAATTGAAAGAAAAAGAATTTTCAAAACATACCAAGTTTGGGCTCCTCCAGATACGATATGGCTGATTTTTTTTGTACAAATGATACGTGATATCCTCATATGTAACCCCAAAAAAGCAATAAAAAATTTATTTAGTTTTTTTTTCAATACAAAGTGACACAGTTCTACTTAACCCTTTAACTTGACCCCAAACTTGGTGTGTTTTGAAAATTCTATTTGTTTTAATTTACAAAAAAATGGCTAAAATGTAATGATGTGGTATAATTTTAGAATCGCCTCAAAAAGCCCTTTCGTGTGATACGCACACACGATAGGTTTTTGAAAAAAAATATGTTTTTTTTTCATACAAAAAAAATGTTTCAGCATACCCCTCCTAAGGGATTTTTTTTAGAAACTGCGGGTCAAAAATTTTGTTTTGACCTCTTAGTATGCGTGTGCCAAACGGCTAACCTGTACATCGATTTGCGGTTTTTCTTTGAAATTGGGCTTGTACGGCTGCCACTAATAGAGATACTAACTCCTAAAAATACGTATGATACCTCATTGGATTCAGAATGATGTCTAGAAAAATGTATTCGAAGCGTTTATTCCCACATAAAAAAAGTTCAAAGCTATTAACAAAAAACGGCCAAGTGCGAGTCGGTTCCGTACCATTACGCAAAAAACGGCAAAAAATCCCGTTTGTTGTTTGGGAGCCCCACTTAAAAAAATATTTTATTCTGTTTTTAGTATTTGTTGTTATAGCGGCAACAGAAATACATCATCCGTAAATATTGCAACTTTTTAGCTATCACGGTTCACGAGATACAGCCTGGTGACAGACGGACAGGCAGATTGACAGACAGACAGACAGATATTATTTTAAAGGTATTAAATATTCTTTTAAAAATTAGGAAATAATATGGTGTATTTAAAACATATCATGGAATATACTACGGTTATAAATTGATATTATGTAAAGTAATTTTTTCAACAAGTTAGGCAATTATTAAGTAACCACATTTTTCTCGAACTTTCGTCTTTGTTGTAAATTAAAAAAAAAAGAAAATAATTGGCGTAAAAAGTATTTCGCCTCGTGGAGCCCCTTTCATGAGATCACGTCACAAAAGTTTTAATAAAATTAATACTTTGTTTAAAATAAATTTTTGAATAATAGTGAAAATTGTAAAATATAAAGCAATATAATAATACGTACTTAGAACTGATACTTTTCTAAATAAAGAATGAATAAACTAAATTGTGTAATTAATTTTTAGTGCAAATCACCACAATTTGCTTCTAAAGAGCAAATCTGTGACCAAAAATTATATATAGTTTTAATTTTTCGTTCGTATATTCAGATTTGTGTATGAAAATGTGAAACTATTATTTCTAAAATAAATTATTCGTCCCTAATTTACACAAATTTTATACCAAATTTGATCTCATATCAAGAGATAGGTAGAAATAGAGGCAAACTGGACCGCAGAAGCCGACTTTTCCCCTCCCTTTTTGGGGGGTAGCCAGGACTTAATCTCGTAGCTAGTGCGTCAGCTCAGCTTTGTATGAACCAAGGAATAATAAATAGTGTTAAACGATATCCCCTGAGGCCAAAGTGCATACTCACTTTACTTACTTCGCCTACTAAGAGGCAAATCGCGACTTTGTTATGGTTTATCGATAACTTATCACATCACTAGATTATCGACTTTCAATGTCGACTATTGCCCATCACTTTTCTGTCCGTGTACGTATTTAGAAACTTGACCCCGCCCCTAAAATTAGTGCGATAAGGACAACTGCAGCTTAGGCGAAAAATCCTGCGTAAAAATCTCAAAAATCGAGGTTTCGTACTCGACTGTTTCCTCCTCCAAAACTTAAGCAATCGTAACCAAATTTGGAAACCTAAATGATTATGAAATTGTCTGTGTCGGACTGTTTTGATTTTTTGGCTAATTGATACCAGTTTTGAATACCACGCCTCTCATTGCGGCATAGTCAGTGAGGCCATTTTTGGCCATGTTTGAAGGGCTCTAGCGCCTTAAAAAACAAAAATATCAAAAAAAGCAAAACACACCGACACAGATATTGACAATATTAATCTGTGTTGAAAAAATCATTCCTCTAGCTTCAAAAACCAGGGAGGAAACAGTCGAGTACGTTTGTATGGAGAAATGACCACTCCTGTTGGCTCTTAAGTTTTGATAGGCGTTTACTATCAACAAGGGCCTGACACTCTTTGATAGAGAAAGATAGTCTTATTGTGATTCCTATACGAGGAAAGAGAAAATAGTGCCATGCTTTGTCCTTATCACCGACCGGGACGTGGCATCATATGTAGGCGATGGCGAAATACCGAAATTTATAAGTGAAAGAGAAAAAATCCTATGCTGCCCAAATTTTATATGAATATGTATTTTTTCTCTTACTCCCGGTCGCTCGGTGGCGCGTCTATAACTATAACTACTTGTATATACTATGTCTATGACTATCAACGATTGTCATCTAGGCTAGGCTCCCCGACCTCTTCGTATCGGTTTGCATTCGGGCGCTTTCGGCCCCGCTAGAGAAACTTCGGCTTAAGCAGGGGAGCCACTGCAGCTAATCGTGATAATGTGCTTATTAAATTACAGGCGCGTGCGATGCACGAGGATCTGGTTACTCCCGGTTAAGTGGTATCACTTGTTAGGGAAGATCGATGGGGAGTGATTTTTGACGGCCTTGAAAAAAGTTCTCAGGCCTCTTGATGCGTTTTTTTTAAATAATTGATATTTGATTGCAAAGGTAGAGAAGCGGTGGTATACTTATGTTTGAAGTATTCTCGGCGCGCAATAATTGAAATTCGAATAGAACTTATAATGACTTCTAAAGAAAAATAGAAAACTTCTACAAAATCACAATCAGAACATACACTCACAAGATATTTGTGTGTTCTGAATATGAACAAAATTGATATTCTAAAAGGAAAATGTTTTTGACGTATGGTCGAGGAAAGCCATTCGTGGGTTCGCAAGATTTTCTCTACAGAGGAAAGTTTCTTAAGGTACTAACAACTAGAAAATTAATATTGTTCACATATGTAAATAAACATAAACTTTCATTTCTAAACATATAAGAACGTCCAGCAGTAAAAATGTTCAAAAAACTCGTAACACAAAACACTAAAACTAAAGCAGAAACGAAACGCTAACTGATTCCAACGAAAACACAGCAGGTGTCGGGTTACTAGCGAAACGTGGTGCCAGAGAGGGCGAGGACATTAATTTAATTACCCATCTCTCTCGGGACACTCTAATATTATACGGGAGTGAGGCAGACCCAGCATACAAATTCGGGTGTCATTTTTTCGCGTGAGAAAAAAAATCTCAAAACTGATTTTCCGCGATCCCTAGTGAGATCGTGTTACGTGTATCGCGGCAAATCTGAAGATATTCGGTGAAGGTGGCATTGAAATGTGGAATTGTTTCCAACCTTGACAATGTTGTATGGATTTTCTGTGTGAGATTTAGTGATACTTGTCAGGTGGGCGCGAAAAATAAATACAGAAAAAAAACATTACAATTTTTACCTACCTAATGGTATCGTATGTAACCTAATTTGCAACCATATTACAATTTTGTGAATGTACATAGGTGTTGAAGAACATCAAATTAAATCTTTTAAATATAACTTTATAAACTTGAAGATAACCGGGACAGGTACTATTGGGGACATGCAACCACTGTGAACCACTTTAGATTTTTTTTACTTCAATCCTTACGAGCGAGCGAAACTCCGCCTCCTATAGAGATTACGCTGCATTTAGGATTCTTTATATTAATAATAAAAAGGGTAAAAGACAGTTTATTAGTTGTTGTTGTTTAGAACTATGAAAACGGATTATATCGCGTATATTGAATTTATAATACATCCCGACGTTTCGAACTCTTTACAGCGTTCGTGGTCAACGGGTGACTCCCCCGTTGACCACGAACGCTGTAAAGAGTTCGAAACGTCGGGATGTATTATAAATTCAATATACGCGATATAATCCGTTTTCATAGTTTTATTTCATGAGTAACTATCGCGGTAACCGAAGACAATATTATGTTGTTGTTTAGGCTAAGCTTCGCCTCCCCATAAAGATAACCAATTAGGATGCATTTTGGATTCCTTATCTTAGTTTGAAAATGCCACAAAGACAATGACGGCAATAAACTTGACCTGAGCTAACCGTTTTTTTAACACCATGCTATTGGTCTTCATGACTTTTATGTTATCGCCTGACCGCTGCAAGACGTTTAAACGATTTTTGCACTAACGGTGGTTCACCGCGAATGTCCCCTATTTCTTATTAAATTTAGTTAATTCTATCACCTTAAGCGTATCTGTTTTAATTTAACAGTAATCAAATGACCCGCTTGCAACTAAATTTCTCTAAACCTTTTCCAATTCATGTGTAAGTTTCATCTTCTAATAATCCGGTATTATTGTAGGTAATCTTATATATCAGATAAAAATCAACTTAAACGTCAAAATCATTCCGTGAAAATATTTCCACCATCACGTTCCTTAAACTACGTCCAGTATTTCATATCAGTGTGTTTCAGAATGCTCTAGACGTATGTATACGTATAACCGCTGACGGCATTGTCAGAGGCACGTCTACAGGGCTCCGGGAGGAGGGATGACAGAGCGAGCAAATCTGGATGTACCGTGTATTCCACTCGGGGATTTCAACAAAATATATTTCCTTGGATATCGGGAGTAAATCTTTGAAAGGTAGGATACTCGTGTGTGAGATTAAATCTTTTTTCTGCAGTTTTCGGAGAATTCTGATTGTTACGTAGGTACGAAGACGATATAAGTGACGAAACCCTCCAGTGGCGGTTTACAAATTTATATTTCTGATCTTTGCCGAAGCGTAACGATGGTTTTCGTCTCTTAATCGTTAATTAAACCAAAGTGATTTTGAGTTATCAGTGGTCTTACACTAATCAGTCAAATGGAATCATTAAAATACATAGACCACTTTCTACGCACTTCAAGATTACTAAGAAGCACTAATTTTGCTTTAGAAACCATTTTAAATACTTTTTGGATATTTCATCATAATTTAGAATTCAAATAAGAACATCTACGAACTCGCGAGTATAATTTCATATAATTCCACTTTTAATGTAACGCTATCAACTTACGTAGCACCATAAATTAAATCAAAAGACGACTTTAATGAATTAAAAGAAAACGCCACTAAAATCGAAGTATTTGTCGACTGGGTGCTTAATTAAACTCCGGGCACGTACCACTCCTTGATTCAACCCCCAGCGGGGGGACACTTCTTGTGGACTCCCCCTTCCTTATGGACCGCTTAGATTTCCCCCCCTAGGTTGTGTGGACGGAATACTTGAAGTCGGGAATCTTGTACTAAGAATTGGTGAAGAGATTGGACAGTCCAGTCTGTGGCTTGGTTTTAAAAATGGATTCTTAATTTAGTGATTTTTTTATTAAAAAGCAGGGGAGAAATCACTACAAAGTCGCTTTCCGCTGTCTGTATGTCTGTCCCTATGTATACTTAGATATTTAGACCCACGCAACGGATTTTGATGCGGTATTTTAACAGATAGAGTGATTCAAGAGGATGGTTTATATGTATAATTTGTAAAGGTTTTGTGTAAATTTGTTGAACTACCCGTGCGAAGCCGGGGCGGGTCGTCTAGTTATTAATAAAGTACTGATGGACACATCAATATTATCTAAATATCTAGTTACAATACAAATCTAATAACAAATCGAAAATATGTACTTATAGATGTACATGTACATATTGTAAGTATATCTACTGAATTTAAATTTCCGCATTGCTTCCCTCCAAAAGAAAATTGAACATTTGTTTCCAATTACACAATTGCAATTCGTTTTTAACAACTTTCGAGGTGCTTTCTGCAATTTTTAAGCAGTAGAAGGCTTTAAAAGTAATCAAAGGGGCCGAGAACAAAAAGTTAAGAACATTTGGCCCAAGAACGGCAATTATGAAGTGTTTTATACTTTTAATTTTGTTCTTGGCAATCTTTAACCGGGAAAGTCGTTTCACGGGCGTTTTTGCTTTAATTATCTTAGGCTTTTAGAGATTTGAAAATATGATGAAAAAGTAGCGCAAATATTTGCAGGAAAAGAAAAATACAACTTTATTAATTGTAACTTTATAAATATAGTAAAAGGAAATGTTTACTTTATTCCTCAAATAATCCTCATCAAAAAAAAAATAGCAGCAATAACACGAATGTTTGTGTAACTAGACACAAAACAAAGCTATCAAATTACAGCAATCTTACTTTGATACTAATTAACATGATTGGATTTTTTACCACAGTGCAAACCAATTTGGCAAATGCTTTTTAAATTCTTCATTGCAGGCCGCGGGGAAGTAATGCAAGGAAAAAAGAAAATAGCGCCGCGTAATTATTCCGAGAGGCTAATGTGCCACTTGTTTATTCCACGCCTAATTAAGAGGAAGAGTTTTTTAAAATGCCTCTTAAACGGGAGCGTTTTAAAATCAAACATTCATGAGATGGAGGCGGTGCGATCGCTCAACTTTTACAGTTAATTGCTTCAGGAATGTTCGTGGTCTAAAGCTACGGCTTTTAAAATTCACTTTAACTTCACTTGTTTTACAAATTAACCTTAGGCGTGACGCAAGGGTCCAACTTCGGACCATATTGTTAATTACTGTCATATCCGTGTTCGATATATGTAAATGTAGGTTGAAAGCTAATGCAAATCTAATTTAACCCATTCGATAATTATAGAACCAAAGAGCAGCGGCAAGCGAATTAATATTAATTACTCCAACTGTTCACAACTACTGCTAACTACCTACTAACTTGTAAATTGCCGTTCTAACAGGTACAAGTTCAGGGGTTACAAACTTCCGCGCT
The DNA here is from genome assembly GCF_947568885.1 of Cydia strobilella. Taxonomy (NCBI): domain Eukaryota; kingdom Metazoa; phylum Arthropoda; class Insecta; order Lepidoptera; family Tortricidae; genus Cydia; species Cydia strobilella. The sequence continues at coordinate 4,307,779 of NC_086044.1, read as the reverse complement.
CAATTAGCGTTGAATTAAACCTTCGGGCGAGGTGACAAATCGCAGGTCGTGGTCGTACGTCTTGACGTTGAGTAATCACCCACCATTTAATTTCGCAGGCGTAATTATAAATAAAATTTCGACGATAAATTGTGTAGGGTACATTAATCAACAACTTGGGACACTGATTAAAATGCCGTTGAGGAACTATTCGCTGAGTTGATGTTAATAATTTACAAGGGGGATCAGGTGTGGTGAGACGAGGCATCTACGATAAGTGGTGAGCGTGCCTGACGTTATTCGTGCGGTGAAGTTTGTCACACATAAAATCAAAGGTAAAGTGCAATTTCTCGTGAAATATAAATAACTGGGTACTGGAAATATTATATTATTACTTCAAGTAAATATTTCCTCCTCTAGTACAGTATTATATTTGTCGGTCATATACATGCAAATACAGGTAAAATAAATAATGCTCTTTTAAAATCTACGACTAAAATAGAAAATCCGTCTTATTTTAAATATATTCCGTATCCATGTTTGCGATTAATGGCAGTATTTACGGCGTTGATAGAACAATTTGTCGGACAAATTGTCGGGGGCTTCCTTATTAATTATTCAGGATTATACCCTTATCCTTTTAATCGTGACAATGGCTGATAAGGGAAACTTATTATTGCATATTATGCTTTATTGCGTCACTTAACTATTAGTCATTTACTGATAAAGATTACTGTTCCTATTTACTTTATATTCTGTTGTGTATACTTTAAAGTTTGCTCTTCAAATATTTTTATTTATAGGTATCTTAACAAATTTTGGTCTAATGAGTGTTGTTTGTAGTACAAAATTGAAATGTCGTAAGAACATAATATATATTAAAGTGAATTAACTATGTAATGTACTTATATTCTGTTAACTACCTAAATGTCTTAAAATACCTACTTCAAGAAACAGCTTTTTGTACTGTATGGAAGACATTTTTATATTTTGAACAAACTACATACAATATTTTATTATTTATAATATCTGCAATAGAAATGAAATAAATCCAGACTAATCCCCAGAAACTCTTTCAACAATAAAACATTCAGCAATTACTCGCAACGTTTCGCCGCCATATAATTTTCATTACAAGGAAAAGATTTTCGCAAAGCTTCGGCGCAACTACTAAGGACCAAATACCTACCCTTGAGGAACCCCAGTTCATTTAAGAAGGGTGGGACTTCCTCCGTCTTCCGTGATTCAGTTTTCATTGCTTCGACACTGGGAGTGAGGGAGAGGGCTACACAAATCTCCCATTTCCCAATTAGTGTGAGCGAGACAGTGACAGAAGGGTTGGAATCACTAGCTGTAGGTAGACGTGATGAATAAAATTTACATGTTTTATCAATGGAGGTGCGAATTTGGAGTTTTGTATGCTGTAGATTGTTAATATTTTAAATTATGGTTATTATTTACAGAACAAGCGCTGGTGGATTAGTAAGAGCGTGCGACTTTCAATCTGGAGATCGCAGGTTCAAACCGCGGCTTGTACCGATGAGTTTTTCGGAACTTATGTACGAAATATCATTTGATGTTTACCAGTTGCTTTTCGGTTAAAAAAAAAACATCGTGAGGAAAACGGACTAATCCCAATAAGGCCTAGTTTGCCCTCTAGGTTGGAAGGTCAGATGCCAGTGTGCCTACGTCAATTCTTGGGATTAGTTGTCAAGCGGACCCCAGGCTTCCATGAGCCGTGGAGAAATGCCGGAATAACGCGAGGAAGAAGAAGATTTACAGGAAAAGGGTATTGATCTCTGTATCATTATAACTGAATCATCCAGAAAATCATAAGTAAACAAGCCGACGTTAAATTAAAATTATGATTATTTTACAGCCTTCAAGATGATCCTTACAAATAATGATTCTTGGTTAATTCTATATTGACATTTAAAATAAAATAAAATAAATTCGCCACGACGCGACGGCAGTATAAGTCAAGTGACTATCACTGAAGTTGAAATCCAGCCCTGTTTTGCCATATATGCTAGACATATATATTATTGAACGGTCCGATCCCTTTACTCTTATGACAGCACAATAAGGATTGTCCTAAGAACAATTCTGCCTCTTAACTAAATCATGTCGCCACAACAAGTTTACCAAAACACGGACGTAAAATCATGATAGCACTTTAGGGTTAAGATACAGAATCTTACCCGGCGGCTTAAGTGTTACCGAGACAACTCCGCCGACCGCAGCATCTTATATTCATGAAGGGCCTAAGGATTTAGATACTGTTGGGAGGTGTGGTGAACAGAATATTGTAGCCTTCTCCATAACCCTTTTTCAAAAGTAGAAATGTTTGTTCCTTGTGTGTTTTGTCTGAGAAATATGTTCTGGGATATTGTGAAGAAGATCAGAGAAAGCTGAGTGAGCTTGTAGTTTTCTTGAAATGTAGAATGTTACTTGATGAATGAAATCTAAATGATAGAGGAAAAAATAACCTTCATTCAAAACCTAAAGTAAAAGCCCTAGTAAACATTCTAGATGGAATATTTATAATATATGATATAATAACTACCGACATTAATTGTACAAAACAAAATTATTACTACTTATAAAATAAAACGACTAAAACTAAACCTACCTAGAAAAAATAAAAATCCCTATAAATAACCCTGGCCTCTTGGCAAGGTGCCCATCACGCAGGCGTTTTATATGATTTATATCACAAAATGATTAAAATAGCATTATAAGACGGAAAGCAAGTTTGTGTAATTTATCAATATGTAATAGGTTCCATTGTCGAGAACTTCTATTTATATAGATGAAACATACGTTCGCGTGTCTTCCCCGACTGTATGTCCCCGTCCGCAACCCAATCCGCCCTTATAATGTACCCGCAAACGTCTCAAACCCGCAATTATTATAAAACACCTAGCTCATCTTAGCGTTAATATACATTAATTGTGGGGCGTTGTGACAGCCCTGAGTTATGGTAAGTAAATGGAGTTTGCTTCAAATTGTTCATGATGAAGTGGGATTGGGCTAAGTTTTTAATGATGAATTTGTAGGTTTAGATCAGATTAATAATAGCGGGAAGTTTGTTTAATTTAAAGTAACGGTTTACCAAAATAATGGCTTAGGTCAGGCATGGTATCGGGAGTAATAGGGTTAACAACTGTCAAAGGTTTCCAGTTTTATTCTATGAGATTTGGCTTAAAGATCCAGGCCATAAAATTATAAAAAACAAACAAGAATTTGACACTATTTGTAGAATTGACAGATAAAACCAATGTTGGCGTTGTTGCGTCTACTGCCTAGTTCGTAGTATTTAGTGAATCCAGGAGATCTAGACTGCTAAATAAAACGATAGCGGACTGTAAACACTAATTTTAATTGCAGTATCTAGTTACAAAGATAGATCTGTAAAATGTTTCGACCGGCCAACCCCATTGACCAGGGGTAATAGAGTGCTGGGTGCTGAACCGCATGAAGTTTTACAGACTAGGACTCACCAGTATGTATATAAGTATGCTTCTTCATGTCGGATTTCTGGTGGAACCGCTTCCCGCAGTACTGACAGGGGTAAGGCCTGGTGTCGGAATGGATGAGCAGATGGGTGGACAGCGTGCTGGACCGCTTGAAGGTCTTGCCGCATTGCTTGCATTCGAACACCTTTTCTACGCTGTGGACAGCCCTAGAAGGAGGGGGAGGGATGAGCATTGACTTGAATAGGAGGAAAGCACGAATGCATTTTAATAAAAAGACAGGCTGACCAACAAACATGAGCAGGTAGATGATTTCTTAAATATTCATATATGAAGACAACTGTAAATTTAATGTAGTTGGCATCGTTGACGGTGATTCCATTTTATCAAGTCTACAAGATCACCAATTACAATAAGCTTTTATATAGGGACAACTTTATTCATTTTAAATCAAGAAATACGAATACCTATTTATTTATTACGAGATAAATAATATGACAAAAATATTACTAAGGATTTGTGATATAAAACTTCTAAATATAGTAAAACAAATACTTAATAAAATAAACTCACCTGTGTTGACTTAGACTGATCTCGTGTCCGAATGTTTTACTGCACATTTCGCAGGCAAACGGCCTTTTGCCATTATGCGACCGCCTCGCATGCACTTCCAGCCCGTGCGGGGTGCTGAACATCTTCTCACACTTCACACACGAGTACACGTCACCGATGGGCAGGGGTCTCGAGAGAGGACCGGGAGCTCCAAGCACAGCTGCTCGGAGCCGAAGAAACTCCGGACCAGCGGCCTGCACTGCGTGGAGATACAGGTTACTGTAACCTCCCCAAGGTATACCGAGGCTCCCAGCGTCTCGAAGGAATTCCGCGAAAGGCAGATGAGGGTATAAGAAAGGCCGCTGAGGCTGGACTCGAGGTGCATCAGGTCTTAAGAGAGCACTGACAGAAAACGACTCGGATCTTCTTGGGGGTGGTGAGGAATCTGGGGGTCTTCTGGGAGAAGAAGGAGGGGAATCCACTTCGAGTTCAGGAGAACTTGACCGAACTGATCTGGGGGATTGGGGAGACGGGGGCCAACATGAGCTGCCGCACCGAGAATTGGGGGAAATGCCCTCGGGTCTTGGGATTTCATTGTGTTGCTCATCTTCTTCCTCGTCGGTTTTCTCGCTGACCAAACGGTTGATGCCGAATTTGATTTCCTCTGAAACAAAACACGTCTTATTATTAATATGTCCCTTGCACGTTTGCGATATTGGCGATAAAATTTGCAATGATTATTGCTTTTTAAGGCATTTTACATACTAACCTAACCTAACCTAACCTAAACATAAAAATTACAATTAGTTAGCCTCAAAACAGGGACAAATATGATGGTGTTTCCCAAACGCAACGAATAGGTAGAATCGAAATCAAAATCGTAGAAACCCAAGCGGATTTTCCAGTCATACCATTATCTACTTGTATCAATTAACAAAAAAATCTCCATAAATTCCATAATCATTCACTTCGTTTCCTGTAACTACTTTAACAATAGCAAATAACAGTAAAGCAACATTAAACAGTAATTTGCCAAACATGGGATCGTTTTCGCTTTCCAATCGGGGACAAAGGGTACAATCAACCGAGGGCCCGGGGGCTTGAAAAAGCGCAGGTGCCTCACTTGTCGCTCGACGAAATGGGCCATATCATGTCGTAGCACCGAATTGACTTTCATTGGACCCTCCGGCCCACCCCTGTAATTAACACATTGGGTCTGAGCCCCTTTTTTACAATTCGCTAATCCGTCGAGAACTACGCTACGTTTAGTTTCTGTGATGCTTTAGGTGTTTAAGCTTTGGTGAACTTTGAATGAATTGGTTGATTACTTTTTTCAACATTTATTTTATTGATAACTCTTCTTCCTTAATATTTTAGTATATATGTATACTTATATTTTACCTACACGTTTTTGATTGTTATTAAAATTATAAATAATCAAGGTTACGAATGTGCGTGCCAAGTAATTAGGTATTTAAACTGCTCTTAGTGGTTACTGTTAATTGTACCTTATTGGAACTGTTATATGTACCTACTTACATTTTTATTTTTAGTTAAATGACTTTGGTAGCTCGCCAGTTCTGTTAGCTTGAACTTGGCTTGACACGCTACCGCGTGTCCAGATTAAAGTTCTAGAAGGTAAAATATACTCTTAAGAATCTTTCCGTTCAGTATCAGTCATCTGTAAAACAGACTGACACTTTGTCGCTGATGAATTTTGCAATAAAATGATAAATCTACAATATAATGTTAACAAAATGAATATTTGTCTGACCGTTACTTTCCCTACGGAAAAATCATACATCATCAAGCGACCATCACCCAAAAACAAACATCCATCTCAGCAGACAAGTTGCACTAATGAAGAGGCGCCCCTATACCGAAACGCAGCAGCTGTCATCTGGAGCGGAACCAATCGGGAACAGTCGGCTTCGCTCGGCAGCTCTCGGCTCCCCTCGCCAAAGCCCAGCGTTTAAGGGTTGCCTCGAGGTTGCCTCTGTACACTTGTTTGTTTGTCCCCCAGCATTATTACCCCATAGTATTTATTACATATTAATGGTTATTTGGATTCATTGTTCCGCCCCGACAGTATGCTCGAATTTATGGGTTTGCAAAATATTGAATGGGATAATAGAGCCAGTGTGAGGACGGTCATTGAGAAGCATTGTGCCGTTTTGTAATTAGATGATCTTAATTTTGGTGTTTGATTTATGGGTGCAATTTTGATAAAGTCACCTCCGTTATTAACATTGATATTAATAAGATGGTTGATGACAATGATGACTATGTCCATATTCTTCCAGATCGTGATAAGATATGTCCATTTACAATTCTGCGGACATCCTTAAGAAATCCACATAAGTATAGTTAGGTATATTATTAAACTGCTGAAAGTATACTATTGTAAATTGCATTAAATTACACTTAAAGATCAATTGATCTGTTTTACATACTATATGCTTTTATCTACAGACTCCTTCTTTTCATCTGACAATTTTTTATACATTACACCTGCACATTCAATATCTGTCCATCTCCGTACACGTATGAAGGCTAATTATATTACAGAAGTACATTTTTCTATGCACACCGCGCATTAGTATTACGCTGCACTAATGCAATTTTAATTATAAGAGGCGCGCCGCAAAGTGCTCGCTGCATTGTGATTGCTATTTTTCCAAAGCTTTTAACAAATTAAAAACACGGCTAAGTGTTTCTGTAATCGGCTGGAATGTTTTTTGTCGATACTTTGATAGCCATTAGGTTCGAATGTAAAATCGAGATATGAAATCAAAATTAGCAATTTAAGGCGCAATGCTAATACCTAATAAGTAATTAAGTATAATATTAAAACAAAAATAATTATGCTTTGTTATCATAAATCATGACAAAAAATATTATTGTTTATTTCCAGCACGCGTACGTATTATGGATGGCTGTATCCATCCACGTATACAGTACGGTTATGATGGTCGTACGTGACCGCGTGATAAAGACAATGCCTTTCTATTTTAATCGAGTGGTGTTAAAAAAGACACTTATTTTATCACGTAGATAAATCCATTATAGGAAGTCTCTGAACATACATTTTTAACAATGATTTTACGAATCAGTGGTTAAATTTCGATTTTTAGCAATGTACCTCGCAAATTTGTGGTCTAATATTCAGCAGTGCATTCATTAGCATACGGTTTGCATAGTGATGACCCATACGCAAATCCGCGTGCGATCGCCTAAATTGGTTACATTGAATCGGACAAATCGGTATGCATATGTGAATATGTGATATCTACCTACATATATTTTGTATGGGTGGGGTTGGGAAATGCTAAAGAGTAAAATAATACAGATACATAATAATATACCTGTTTGCGCCACATATAAAATCTTTATTATTAAGTATATTATTGAGAAGGGAAAGGACATAATTTGACTAAAGGTCTTTTAATAATAATAATAAAACGTTTATTTATTTAAGTGTGCCTGATTTTGTTTTAACCAAAGCAACTATGGCAATATCGTCCTTGCCAGGAAAGAGTTGAGTTATAAGACCTAACGGCCAATGTAGAGGCATAATATTATCTTGAAGGATGACTACAACTGTTCCTTCCTTAACAGGCTGACTTTACTCCTTGTATTCCATTTTTGTCTGGTTTGCAACGTGTGCAAGTACTCACCACGCCACCTCTTCCAAATTGAATGCGACAACATTCAAAATATTTCTGGACATAACCTTTGACTCCCTTTTTATAGGGTTTCGTACCCAAAGGATAAAAACGGGACCCCTATTACTAAGACTTCACTGTCCGTCTGTCTGTCACCAGGCTGTATCTCATGAACCGTGATAGCTAGACAGTTGAAATTTTCACAGATGATGTATTTCTGTTGCCGCTATAACAGCAAATACTAAAAACAAAATAAAATAAATATTTATGTGGGGCTCCCATACAACAAACGCGATTTTTTTGCCGTTTTTTGCGTAATGGTACGGAACCCTTCGTGCGCGAGTCCGACTCGCACTTGGCCGGTTTTTTGTATTTGTTCTCTAACCAGAATCATTGAGCACCGAGGAGGTTTGAACTCTCGACTTCCCATATTTTCTGTCAATTTAAGGGTTAAAATAAGCATAAGTTAACTCGAACATTTCTTACATTTTGTCAGATTTAGTGGAACGAAATTTGAATGCCTATAATTTAACTACATATTTACGAGTAGGTACTTGATAGTTAGACAAATATAATAATATGTCGGCATAATTAATATTCGTACCGTACCTATAATAGAAAAATTTCCTACATTATTCACTACAAACCTAAATATGGCTAAAATTATATAATTATGTATGTGTTTTGGTTTTCCGCTAAGGATATTATGATCTCTCTTATATAAAATAATGATAAATCAATGGAAATTATATTTTAATGCCTAACAATTGCCTAAGAAATATTTAAATTAAATTAAATTATATTAAATAAATTATACTAGGTCATAATATTGTCTTCGGTTACCGCGATAGTTACTCATGAAATAAAACTATGAAAACGGATTATATCGCGTATATTGAATTTATAATACATCCCGACGTTTCGAACTCTTTACAGCGTTCGTGGTCAACGGGTGACTGAGGAAAAATTACAAAATGCAAAAATACCCACATACTAAAATAATGAACAATCATAGACTACAAACTTTAAGGCTGGTTGTACATGCAAAATCGGTTCATAAGGCTAGTTATACACTATAATTATTTTTCAAGTAAAGATATATATATATACGCGATAAAAATAAACTATGCCGGCTCCAACCCTACACCACGGACCCGAGAAGATTTAATTCCCTCCTAAATTGTAGGAGGGTATCCCAATATGGGACCGGCAACAAACTCGGCGGGACACATCTTTTCAAAACATCAGAATGTCCAGCATCATCCAACACTACGGTCTCACAGTCTATGTCTCGCTTGCTCCTTTATCAGGTGGACTACAGGATCCCAAGCTGATGGTAGAGAAAAACCATCTTCCCTATTAAAGTTTGGATATTTCTTAATCTCAATGGTCTCGCGCAGCATTCTGGGTATGTAACGCTTCTCCTTGGCAAGAACCAGAGGCTTATCAAACTTGATTGAGTGATTGGCTTTATCCATGACATGCTCACAGACAGCAGACCTAGGTCGACGGTGCTTGACATCAGCTATGTGTTCCTTCACCCGAGTGGAAATGCTCCGTTTCGTCTGCCCGACATATGATAGGCCACACTCACAGTCCAGCCTGTACACTCCTGCAGTCTGTAGAGGGGTATTGCATTTTACAGGCCTCAGGAATTGTGACATCTTCTTCATTGGCTTGAAATATGTTTTTATAGAAGCACGCTTCAAGATGTGGCTGATCCTGTCCGTGACCCCCCTGACAAAAGGAAGAATGAATGAATGAAGGCTGATAAAGGAGCAAGCGAGACATAGACTGTGAGACCGTAGTGTTGGATGATGCTGGACATTCTGATGTTTTGAAAAGATGTGTCCCGCCGAGTTTGTTGCCGGTCCCATATTGGGATACCCTCCTACAATTTAGGAAGGAATTAAATCTTCTCGGGTCCGTGGTGTAGGGTTGGAGCCGGCATAGTTTATTTTTATCGCGTATATATATATATCTTTACTTGAAAAATAATTATAGTGTATAACTAGCCTTATGAACCGATTTTGCATGTACAACCAGCCTTAAAGTTTGTAGTCTATGATTGTTCATTATTTTAGTATGTGGGTATTTTTGCATTTTGTAATTTTTCCTCAGTCACCCGTTGACCACGAACGCTGTAAAGAGTTCGAAACGTCGGGATGTATTATAAATTCAATATACGCGATATAATCCGTTTTCATAGTTTTATTTTATACTAGGTCATATTTTTAAATTTATTTAAAATATATTTTCAAATGCCTAACTTATTACATTTTGTACATTAAATGTTATTCTGTATAGGTACTTTAGTTCTTAGCTCTTAAATGTATTGCAATACCCTCACAGGGTTGTGTTGAGACATGTAATGATTTATGCATAAGATCTTTTGTACACACACTAAGCAAGGAATAAATGAAATGAAATGAAATGAAATGATCGTTTTATCCTCCACATGTAAACGAATAGGTTTGATACATGGCGAATGTACCCATAGGTGGTAAAGGACTTCTAAGACAAATTTGTAGGTACACAATACAACGAACCCTTATTTACTGTTACAGGATAACATGAGGCGTATTCTGATCGTAATAACAGGTTTTGAATTTGATCTGGATTTGTTATGTATATGATCTGTCAATGTCAAAAGTGACATTTCTTCAAGCAAAAACACTGAAATCATAATCCATAACAAATCCAGATCTAATTCATAACCGTTATTACAATAAGAATATGCTTCCAGGACTGGTGAACAATGTTAACTACATTTAATATTTTCAGTCTACATATTAACAGTTACAACTTCTTACAGTTCTGCCAACATATAAACAGTTACAAGCACCAATAACTTAAATCCTTAAACGATTTCTATCAACGAGAATATGAGCTCAATAAAACTATAATAAACGCCACAAACATGCAAAGTCACGCGTCAACCGTTAATATGGATTAGTTATCAATAAACCCCCACATATGGGAGCCGTGGATAATTTACAACTATTTTAATAAAGTAACACCCCACGATTTGAAATCTGCAGTAATTTCATATTGTTCGTTGTCTAGGAGAAATTCCTTTGTCTATCATCCTGATTGATATGATATCATTTATTTATCTTACATCATACAATTGCAATTAAATTCTTATGAATTTATATTGTAAGCGTGATTGTAGACCAATGTTACAAAGGATAAAAGATATCCGTAATTACATCGCTATAGTATTAGGTGCATGTGCTTGCCTGTAACCTGGGCTAGAGCCAAGGGCCTAACACTATTTGATAGAGAAAGATAGTCTTATTGCGATTCCTATAAGAGGAAAGAGAAAATAGTGCCATGCTTTGTCTTTATCACCGACCGGGCATTTTTTTATGGTCGGGTTATGGCATCATAGCAAGGAGGCGATGGCGAAATATCGAAATTTATAAGAGTGAATGAAAGAGAAAAAGGATTATGCTGCCATACGTGAAACTGTCAATACATGAATATGTCTTTCTCTTACCCCTGGTCGCTCGGTTTCATGTCTATAACTACTTGTATAAACTATGTCTATACCTATAGCTATTAGAGCAGCGGTCACGTGCCGCAAGATTTTATGGTTAAGGCCATTCCATCGGTTTGCCGCTGTCTTTGTCACATTTCGCAAGAATGAACGGGAAAGAACATACGCGCCAAGTGTCAATTTTGATCGAATTTTGTCGGTTTTTATTTATTTTAAAAACGTTACCTTACAATATCGAAATTCTAAAGCTATGAAATTACTATTTACGTTAAGATTGTTTTTTCTTCTTTTTTGTTTATAGTATCACATAATAAATAACCGAGTAAAGTAAGATTAAAAGTCCGAGTTAGAGGTTACTTTGGGAATTAATTGTATCGAGCGAAGTGTCATAATTCGTGTATCGGAAGCTATGTTGTTAAAGATAATATAGTCAAGATCTACATATATTTTTTCCACGTCTACGAATATCAACGCCTCTTAGAAAAACATGATCATATAAGGAGATTTTTCGCCTTCTGGCTCAGGGAACCGCCTTAAGTACTGATTTTAAGTTTAGTGGTCTTTTTACTCAGTAAGTAAGTAAAAGTACTTCCACGCATTTTTTGAGAAATGCACGAAACATGCCGCGGCCGAATTGGAAAACCACGCTCGCAATTAATTTTCCTTAATATTAAATTAATTATAATTTCTTATTTTTAAATAAGGAATTGCCGGCCAGAGTAATTAATTTCTAATAGGTATACCGCGATAGAAATTCTTATATTATATATAGTGCATGATGTATAGTTTGTCAAAGGACTGTCTCATTCCAAACAAAGACAGAGAGAATTATACTATCTTTGTCTTACACTAGTAAGCACCTAAAAGAAAAGGATGAGTACTTATAGTCTTTTTAGACACTTTTACTTAGCTTCACTGTGTATATACCTTTGTATATATAGGTAGTGCTTCAAATCTTATAACTAAAATTTGAACCACTTCCCGGTATCTGATTCAGTTGAAATTTGGAGTACTATCGTAATTCCGGTGACAATGCAATATAGCACATGGAGGTGTTCTGATGATGCAGCCGGTAGGTAGCCAAAAGAATTCCTTGATGGAAAAACACAAACATCAAGTTTAGGCTCATTAGAAAGGTCTCAAGAAGTACTCGATAGACATGATGAGAAGAAGTACAGTCAGCAATAGAAGTGTGTGTCACAAAAAAATGTTTTGACAGTTACCTACTTGTTTGTTCTTATTTACTGACAATTTGGTTTGTCCAACTATATTTAATATTGATCAAAACAATACGATTATTACAGGAAGTACATCAATAAATTCATTCTGTTACAACGATTTGTATTAATTATTTATTTGTCGTATGGCGGCTCATTGGTTTAAAAAAATAGAGTAAGGATTCAAAATTTACAATTAAGCAGATATAAACTCTCATTTTTCGTCAGATTTTTGAAGCAATGCGTATAACTTTATCTACAATTACTGAATTAACACTATCGGAACAAAAATGTAACAAATAATGTATAAATCAAATGTTATCATTCGTTTTAATGTCTTTTATCAATCGTAAAGATATCCATTAATCCGTGTTATCGTTGGGATTACATGTAGTCGAATCTTGGATTGAACGTGATGAAAATCATACGATAGAGTTGACATACCTACAGGATTGATTGAGTGTTAAAACTCAAAACAATAAAATATTTATATACTTAAATCAGGGAAAAGTGTTACAGTCTAGTAAATACAGAAGACTGACAACCCCCATACTACGTCGCGAGAGAAGTCATCGAAAAGTGTCATCTTATTGCTAATAAACTTGGATTTGTTTGACCGCTGTCATCCGCTTATCTTAAAAACGTTTTACAAAAAAAATCAAACCGACTTCAAAAAGGATAAAATAAAATATTGTTTAATACAGTTGCTCAAAAAGTGCTACTTTTCGTGGCTACTAGTGCTTTTTACTTTTCAAATTTTTTTAAATTTTTACTTGTTCCAATTCATTCTACTTATTGATAAGTGTTAATATTAGTTTCCTTTAAACGTCGTAATCAACATAAAAACTTACTGTTAATGTGAGAATACGAAAAATATGCATATTTCATATTTTATTTTTTACCTCTTCACCATTATAAGTATTATAATTTATTTATATTTATTTACACGTTTATTTTTTTAAGGTTGAAAAGCCGTTCTTAATAAGTTGTCTGAATGGAACGGAACGCCTGTCTAAGAAGAGGCGTATTTTCTTACTGCAAGAATGTTTTAAGTTTCCAAAGGCAACATTCGATATTGTTTTTATAAATATATGATACACAAATAATCGTAAATAACGATATTTAGGTAATAATAGTACAATGTTTTAATATTTATAATTGTTTCTGTCGTATAGAACATGCATTTGAAAAAAACTTTCATTGAAGTGGGTTCAATAATAATAACAAAATCTATTCTAGTCGAATAAAAGCTAGAAAAACACCTCTTCATAATGTCAATGTCAATGATGTCACAGAATTAATAATATAAAAGTTTCGAATTCCATTCCTTACTTGTTGCTTTTCTTATTTTTTCGCAACTGTATTAAAAAACGTCGTTCGATACACGTGCGGAAATGTCATTCTTCACTCGTCCCGAGTCTTGCCACTCGCCTACGGCTCGTGGCAAGATATCTCGGTGCTCGTGGAGTAATGACATACTTTCCGCACTAGCATCGAAATGTACTATTTACTTACTGAGGAAAATATTATTTTTGCTTAAATCTAGGTAAGATAGGACATGTAAAACGGTTAGCGACTATTTACAAAAATGCCTCGTAGTAACATGCTCATATTAAAACTTCTAACCAAATAGTGCGGCGGCATTTAACGTTTTTCCTGTCATCATAAGCTGAAATCATAAAAATATGACGTTTATCAGAACCTCGGCCTTAAATGGCTTAATCAACCTGGATTTGTGTACAAATTAATCCGTAACCGAACTAATCAAAGTTTTACATTTCAAGGTTAACCTTGAGATTAGATTTGGTAAATTTTACTGTTTTAATCAATCCTTTATTGAATTCATTCGCGTCGATCATTTTTTGGTTTATCTTTATTGTTGAATGTTTTAAAATGTTCTTTATCATTTTGATTCACAAAATTCGGATGTTTAATTTTGACTTTTTATTCTATAAATCAGTTCTTCGTACGACGCAACAGAAAGAGGTACAGAACTACAGATGTAGTGCATAATAATTTTCCATCGTATTTTCACGGAAACGTACGAACCTGTCTTGCTATTTCAGTCAGTCTCGCTACAAATAGTACTGAGGTTGACTGAAGTAGCATGACAAATACGAACGTTTCCGAGAAAATACGATGATGAACAATTTATGCACTACATCCGTAATAAATGTAATCAGAACAGATGTAGTCAGACCGAAAAGGAGATGGCGGGACGACTTGGACGCATTCTACATTTTTTTTGTTTACGGAGTGGTAAAATGCGTTACGCATTCCCCCGGCCTGGCGAGCCATTGGGAGATATGTGGGACTCCCTCCTGCAGTCATCCACTCCTATAGAGAGGAGGAGAGGAGGTATACCCACTAAAAGCCACTCCGGCGTCACCCGTCTTACCGTTTTGATGGAGTCATGGGATGCCTGAGATTCTACCGTGACTCCTTCCGGCGGCCCTGGCTTGTCTTATATCTACCTACCCCAAATGGTGGGAAAAGGTCGAGTGGAGAAAACGAGGGGAGGAAAAAAAAACCCTTTGCCCAGCAGTGGGACACTGTGGCAACTGACAGTGTTTAACTATATCCACCAGTACGGCTACCAACAGTTTGGCAGTTTGCGGCGTTTCAGCTGAGTTGCACCAGCTGTGGTCACGGAATTTAAGGTAAAAACAACGAAATTGAATCGCGGTAGACCCGTCCGTATAGTTATCTACTACGTAGTTATGTAATGTTATTGTATGAGTATAATGAGTATTCTTATCAAACGTCGATCTTAACGCCATCTTAACGTCGGAATTAAAGGTAAAAACAATGAAATTAAATCGCGGTAGACCCGTTGGTGTAATTAAATATGTATTCTTAATTTCTTATCAAATCGAGATCTTTCTTCCACATTTGAAAGTTATATAAAAATAACGGTGCATACCGTTATATAAACAATGGGATTGTGACGCAACGTATCTTTGACAGTGTCATTCGATAACAATGACAAATCTGGGCTTAGGCGGTGACATGAAAGCCCAGGGCTTAGGGGGACCACGCCTGGCGAAACGTCACATTTTGATAAACATCCTGACATGTTGTGACTATTGACACAATCTTGCGAATGGGATTAGTGACGTAGATTCACGTGCATCTTTTACTATGCAACTGGTGATAACAAGATTTTTGACAATCGGGTTTTAGCACGACAAAATCTGCCAGAAAGTTATTATAGCTAAGTGTAATTCTACAGTTTCTAGACTCGGGAATATTTATAGTATTTCAACTTCTCATTTCCAAGGAAATCGTTCCTCAACTTCAAAAAGACACATAAATACACATCTTATACAGATTGAAGACGAAATTAGAATTTTTTATACATAAGTACCTAACAAAAAAATCAAATAGAAATGCTTTGAAATAGGAAAATTATAATTTAACAAAAGTATATAGTAGTCGACTCATTATTTTCTTATTGCCTAAAAAGAAAAATAGTAATCTTTTCAAATTCTATTACAAAAAAACTGTCAGTTTGTAAAGTCATATCAAATGAAGGCAAACGTTATGAATGAAAGGGAATTCTTACATTTGAAGTAATCAAGATAACCCTCTAAGGTCATTAGAATCGTCAAACTTAACCGGTGCCTTTGTTGGTGTCCCGATTTCTCTTGTTTCCCCGAATTATTTGCTAAAGCAACACTCTTAATGTTCTTAATTACCGCACGTGTCCAAGAAACACCTAACGTTACACACATCAACCTTAACACCGAGCGTTAAGGTTGGATTTAAAGGAGTTTTGATTACGGTTGACGCAATTTAAAGTTTGTCAGTAAACACTGTCGAAATGTCATTCATGGGCGGCTCCTTTGATGGATTACATACTTTAACAATTGCCGGTCAACATTAGTTAACTCGTGCCTAGATTTGCCATGGTGGAATGACGTGGGTGATTCAGAATAAGAATGGCATAATTCCATATAAAACGTCTCCAGGATCTTTATTAATTTTAATCTCTCGTAAGCCTCTTTGGTATTAGGTACCTACATTTTATCAAAACTTTTATGTGGCTGTAAGTACTCCAAATCATATTATGAAAAGGGAGAGGCCATACCGACACTTCAAGATGACAAAAGTGACGACAAAGATTCATAACAAAGGTTTTTCACCAGACAAAAAATTAAACACGCCGGGTTTTGGCCCCAAAAAAAACGCTCGACAAACAGTGCCAAGTGGCGTCGGAAAACAAAAGCGTAAGGCAATCACAATCCCCTAAATTATTAACGGGTACACCACAAAATTCAATTGTCATACCGGTTTGACACGCGAGCGTAGGGCCACCGAATTCAGTCATAAACTAAGGACAAGTCTTTCAGTCGTAGTTTTAACTTTCTTGATTTCCATCGTAACTGATGATCTACAAAATGACGACTACTGCACTTTGAGAATTGAGATAAATATAGTGGTTAGTTTAATATTAGGTTAATTTTGTTTAAAAAGTCTCATTCTTGAAAAGAAAACCCCGCAATAAGTACTGAGAGGGTGAATCAACTTATTCTTGTCTCTCGTTGCTATGGTAGGTACAGTCGCTTGGGTAATTCTTTAAATCCTGGATTTATGACATTTAAATTAACCAAACATGCATTTTGTAGTAGTTATAAGCCCTTTCCCCTTGGGGCCATCTACCAGGCACCTGGAATTGATACAAGATTTCTCTTAAAAAACTGTCCTACTATTGTCGCCTGGCCAGGCTAATGGGATAGAAAAACTGCAGCTTTCTGTTATCATACTTCAAAACAGGTCAAACTGAGCCTGCACCCACAACTATAAAAAAGCAGGACAAATCCCAGTTACCCCGGATTTATGGCGACCCGTCGAGGCCAAGTCTTTTGCTACACTTGGTCTTGGTCAAACATTGTGAATAATAGCGCACACAGCGATGTCGTGACCACTTGGCAAATATTGACAGTGGCCACCACGAATGTTACCCTTTGATTGATCGAGCAAGTGCGCTGTTTTTACGTTTAGTCTGTATTTTGGTTACAGTTATGACTAGAACGGCGATTGCACTAACAGGCCTAGCCAAGATGACGATGATGATAATGATGATGATGATGATGATGATGAAGATGACGGTGGCTAAAAAATAAGTGCAAAATTGTACCCTCCCATACAAAATAGACCAGCCAAAATGTATGAAACAACCAAATTTTTTTTCGCGATTTCGGGATTGGTCCCATAGTAAAAGTTGCTCAGTATAACCCCAAAACCTCCCTGGCAACTGGAATGCACTTATTTTTTAGCCACCCTGTATATTGTTGATAGAAAACATGTATCGAAACTTGAATAATGTGTAGCAATAGTTAGGTATATGTTTTCTTTTCGTTTGCCGTTTGTCAATGTACGATTATCATTTTGGCTAGGCCCCCAGAAACACTTGATAAAGTGTGATATTTTAGGGCAAATTTTCATACCATTTGACATTGACACAAGAATTTTAAGACAAGGAATCTTTATGGCAAACGAAAGCAGTAGATACTTAAGGTCTGTGCATACCGGAGACGTGCATGCGCATACGCGTTGCAATATACAGATTCTTATGAGAGACGGCACACCGCTTGCGTGACGCGTGCGTGCACGGCTTGAACATTTTAGAGCACGCGCACTAACAGCCGGTGTACTCTGGCCTCTAATCAAGATTACAAAAGTTTGTCTAGGAGTTTGGTTATATTGATAAGGATGTCTACATGCCGAATATTTTTTTACTGTAGGATTTCCGTTTATGTCTGCGTCATCACATTACATAGCATTTTATTTATTTATTTTAATTAGTTAATACATGGGTAAATCTTGTAAGTACCACTGCATTGTTACTGTTTGTCTCAATTTAAGATGGCAAAATGGAAATGTCTGATAGACATTATATTTTCGATTTGCCGGAGATAACGATAAACATTGACAATGATTGAATACTTTCTTCTAATAATATACTAAAAACGTATTCCGATTTGAACGGAAAAAATCATAAACAGCGCAGATAGTAATATTTAGGCAAAAATGTAGTGGAAGAAATATTAAACAAGATGACTCGTAGAGTCAAAATTTTCCTTATTCATAAAACTTAGCAGACCTCTGTAAAATGTTGTCCCTTCCATACAAAGCAAAATGTAAAATGAGGAAGAAGGACAAGTCATTCCTGACAAGACAAAACAAAAGACAAAAGTTTATGAAGGACGAGTTTATAAATATAAAATCCATATAAAAGAGTATTTTTTTCTAAAGAATGGAGGATTATATATATATATATATATATATATATATATATATATATATATACAAAAATCTCCAAATTTCAACTGAATCAGACACCAGTGGTTAAAACTTAAGTTACAAGATTTGGAGCAAATAAATCCACACAGTGAAGATAAATAAAAGTGTGTAAAAATGGGACACGAAGTCTACCTGTGAGATTTGACAATCTCCCATCCCAATAAATCAATACGGCTCAAAACTGCCAGATACGATTCGTTTTTAACGGATTCTTCGAAGTCACGAGGACACAAACACACAAACAGACCAACGGTGTTATCTTGTATTAATGTTTGCTTACACGGGTACACATGTCCAACTCGGATTTACAAGACGAGGGCACGAATACGCGGGTACGGTTAGAAAACAAGAAAATTAATATTCTTTCTTCGTTTATGTCATCAATTTTATAATTATACTGCACCCCGATGACTTCTGGTTTAATTAGTAACACCATAACATAGTACAGATATCTTTAAGTATGGAAGTCAAACTATCGCTTAAACTTGCCCGAAAACGTCGCAGAAGTAGTACGTCGCCTTGAATAACCCAGTTTAAATTGATATACCATATAAAAAAAACATAATTTTTAGCAGAACATAAATGGGGATCAAATCGGTACCGGTAGCTTTTATGGTTGTCATTGGCTTACGTTTGGTCCATATCAGTATGTGACATACCTACTATATTTTTACTAAGCGCAAGACTGTTTCTTGTCATTATATTGTTACGTTATTGCCGTTATTGGTCTTTCTGTACTATCTCATGAAACATGGTTCATATTATGATATCTAAAATGTCTTAAAATTAACGATGTCAGAAAATCTAAAACCGAGTATCGAGTAGGTATTTCGGTAAAAGTTAGTTACAAAATCAATCCACATTTAACAAAACTCCAGGTTTTGCACACCGTACCTTATCGCGCGCTGTCCAAAATGCATGTTCGATACAAAAATTACAACTATCATAACACGACTATTTAAACTGGCGATACGTTATCGCGCTTTTGTCGATGCCGCCTGTAAATCAAAGCCATAAAACAAGCGTAATTTCGCCAGCGATAGGCTCTGACGGGCCACTGATAAGTGATAAGATAGATATAGTATCACACCGAAATCTGAAGCCGTGGGATTTGGTGGATATTGAATATTATGACGTTGGGGATTGGTCACGTTGGCAAATTACTGTCTAGTTGCAAAAAAAAAGGTTAAACAATCTGGATATCTTTATAAAAAAAATCACAAATCAGAGTCAAAACACCCCTTATTCTTCTCTTCTTCTTTTCTTCTTCTTTTCTTTCTCTTTTAAGTCCTTATTTTCGAATAAAGAAATACCACTCAAACTTTTCCAAACGTTCACTAGACTTATAAAAGTTCCAAAGGTTATTTGAAGAAATCACAGATCGATGAAATAAGTTACTTACTAAGGAGAAAGGGTGCTAGAGGAGGTCTTGATCGGGTAGTGAACATCTTTTAGCGGATATTTTATGAAAGAACTATTTCGCGACTTGGTAGATGTAACTAAGAAGGCCATAGTAGTTTTTCTAGGAACAATGATGACCTTCAAGCGCACCCCACACCCCACACCCATATATCCTAAACTTTCTTACCTCTGACAGGATAGACATCATGGTGTGAAGGAGGAGATACCCTCGGCTCCGGTCGAGGAACTGGTGACCAGGTGTTTTGACCTAGGCTGTTCCGAAGAGCTTCACTCGCTAGTATTCCTGTTGACAAAAAAAAACAATCAGTTTTAAACTGGTAGCATGAACGCGAGATTGGAAAGTCGTTGAAAATAAGATTTTGATCTTGCCGAATTATGGACAAATCAAATCATATTTGCATTGATGCTACCATTAGAGAAAACCTTCAAGATGATTAGCCATATTAAGACTAAATATACCTTTCTACTAGAGAAATTCTAGTACTGGCCCTTGGGGTCAGGTAATCTATTAGGGAAAAGCTGTCGAACTAACGCCCTCCGGTATAGAACCAAACACCTTTGATTACCAGCGGTTCCAAAGATATTTTTTTCAAACAGAAAATAACTTAATTTGAAAATACATCACAGCAGCAGCGTGCGTGGCAGAGGACATTTATTTAGTTCCAATTACTCTTAGCATGCAAACTATTGATTTGGGCCGATCACTCAAACTGACAATTTTAATCAGAGATTATTTTCCTCATTTGAGTGGCACGCAATACTGTGAGTCATATCACATCTGTCATTGAACATATTTATTGTGAAAAATCTTTATAGGTACCTAAAATAACCTTTATAAAAATGAACCTTGAAGTTTTGGATGTACAGTAAGCAAAAGCTTACACACCTGCATACATATTTGTATACAGAGATGCTAAGCTAACATATTTGCTGACTACACTGTACAAAAATATTTCGCCATATATGACATCAAAGACTGTATATTATATTTTTCACCCAAGATTTAATTTGTAAACAAATGAAATCATTTTTGAGTTATAAAGAAAGTATTATTAAAGTATTATCATCGCCATCGTAACAATTTCGCATTTAAACAATTCAGAGAAATGAGTCCCGTGATTATGATACAGACAGACGTCGCAGATATATCCAATTGAATGTCTGTCCGAAGTGTCTTGATTTGTGTCGCGCCCTCGGTTGGACCCTTTCACAGCTGATCTTAATATGGCATGCTTGATTTATTTGTAGATATGCAACACGTGATCTTGTAATGTGAAGCTTATTTTAACTTTGTGATCGTTTTAGATTTTTCTTCAAGGGTTTCTGAAAGGGATTTAAAAATGTATGTAATAAAGATTACAAAAAACGTTATTATAAAGACTGTTACCTAACCCAGGCAATAATTAAAAATAAAAATAAAACATTCGAAAAGGAAGGAGGAAAAGATGTAAGTAGTAAATATAAGAATTAAGTTTTAGTTATCAAGTTTTAACTACCCGAATGAAGACCGTATTTTGAAATTATACATTATAACTTATAACTAAAAAAAATGGTCTATCAGTATAAAAACTATGAAAATAAATGACTTAAAAATTACCTAAAAACAAATATTTAACACGTCATGGAAAAATAATTACTATTATTATAGATAGAATATTTCCTACCAGGATTATAGATTATAGATTATAGATAGAATATTTCCTAATCAAAGCATCTTGAAAATCCAAACGAATTATGTTGGAAGTAAATTACATACTAACTTCAACCTTGGTATGTTATCTTAAGGTATATTTTCAAATACTTAATGTCTTAAATACAAATTAATCACAGTATTTGTTTTGCTAGTATCGCTTGTAATTAGGTTGTATCTGAGATCGGTATCCTAAAAATATTAGATTAATCAAGATTGGTTTATACTCGAGGTATTTTTTTGCACTCCCAAACCTTTCTTTTTTAGCTAAAATTGGCTTAAAAAAGTTTTATTTTTTAAATAAATTAGCGATGTTACAAACGTTAAGTTGATTTTATTATTTTCTTTCCCGTCCCAGTAAGTACATCCGTTCACGTAAAAAATCTATATAAATTTACATGCCTTCCACGACTTCTTCCACGGCATCTTTACAGTATAGGCATATCGTATTTACTCTCTATAACCTTGTAAACAAATCGTCGTTATGAATCACGAACGTAACAGTCCATCACAATTATGTCAAGCAGGCTATTTGGCACTTGAAGCATTAGGGCAGTTGGCGCCACCGAATCGCTGTCTTCCTCCCGCCGGCACGGATTGTCTTGCCCGGTTTCCTGCGCGTGCTTCGATTTAAATCGACTTATAATATGAGCGAATTTAAGAAAACTATTCGAAGAGCCAAAGCAGCTCGTGCAAGCGAGTGTCCCCGAACTTGAGTAAGAAATATTATGTGATATTTAACTGTTACTTTTCGGTGAAGGAAAATATATTGACATGCATTCATTTGCGGTAAATTTAAAGGTGAGAGATAAGTCTCCAGACAGACTAAGACTATAGTTCCAGATATTAGACAAAATTCCCAATCCTCATTGGGTTAGCTTAAGGATTATCATCAGGACCTTCTTGACAGTTGGTACCTGTGTCCAGCAGTGGGACATATCCATACTAATATTACAAATGCGAAAGTCTGTCTGTCTGTCTGTGTGTTCCCTCTTCACGCTTAAACCACTGAACCGATTAAGATGAAATTTGGCATAGAGATAGGTTGAGTCAATGAGAAGGACA
This sequence comes from Cydia strobilella, assembly GCF_947568885.1. NCBI lineage: Eukaryota > Metazoa > Arthropoda > Insecta > Lepidoptera > Tortricidae > Cydia > Cydia strobilella. The sequence continues at coordinate 4,284,905 of NC_086044.1, read as the reverse complement.
TAGGACAGTTTTTATCCCGAAAATCATCCCTTAAGAAAGTAAAAAGCGGGGTGGAATTGAGATAATTAACGAAGTGCCTGCTAATTGGTGTGCATAATATGCTCAAATTTAGATTGCTATGAGATTTTCTCCAGGCGCTATTCTTACTCTAGCTGCGGTTACTAAGTCCACGCTCCACGCAGACGAAGTCGCGGGCAAAAGCTAGTATGTCATATATTGATAAGATTAAGAAGAAATCATGAGTAAAATCATGAATTGGAAATATCGATTAATAACCCTCTGTAAGGTTTGAGATGTAAAAACCGAGAGATAATTGCAATCATAAGTATGTTTTATAAAAATTAATAAATAAGACATCTTAAAGAATAATACAGAAAAGTATGATCTGTGTTGTCGTTAATGCGTAATTAGATATTATTGAGATTTTTAAATAACCAGAAGAGTAGGTAGAGAGACTAAAATGCTAGTTGCGGATGCGTCACACATCCTTGTCATTCATTGCATCGCTGTCACTAATCCCAAAATTAACACAATACCGCCATTTTATAGACCAATCAAACCGTCTAATAATAGATCCTGGACGCGCCAATTAGGAACAGTTAACTTTCTATTTATAGATAATTGAGTCACAGCTGGTTATCAAAAGTTTTGAGCTGACGGGATGTTAGAAAAATGTCTCGGTTTAAGAAATTGAGCAGAAAGGATAACCGCATATATTATAATAATAGGATAAATATTTTTTCCAAATATACAACTAGACATTCTAACACATTTTTATTGACACATTGATTGATAAGATAACACTAGAAATAGGTCACATAATTCGAAAATATGAAATTTTGTTCAACAACTTTTGCATTTTTCCTATATTATTTCATTTGTTTTGACTTTTACACCTATGAAGCGATTTGCAATCGTAAATGTACCTAAGAGAGACTTTTGGGAAAAAATCCTCTGCAGTTGGAATTGGAATATCAAGAATATGTCATTTCTTAAAATTATGTTTCTTTTGCCGTAGTGGTACCTAATATACTTCTCAAATAGTAGGTACTGTAGAGTTCTCCTAAAATCATTTTTTTGTTGCACACTTTGTTTGTCCGCCTGTTCTAGTATATGGTTAAAAAACAAAGCCAGCCGAATGGCGCCAGCGGAATCAATGGCCGGCGTCCGGCGCTCGTCACAATTGCCACTGACAACGCCAATTGGACATCGCTTCCTGTGCCAGCGCAAGTCATGAGCTGACTGCTATGTGAACTGTTTACTTAACAATATCACAACCACTACTAGTCTGGATATGTTCAGTCGGAGTTGAAATCATTTGGCAATATCCCCATGTCACATTTAAATGTAACCTTTTTCTGAAATGTCACTAATTACAAAACTTTACCACGACATTGCTGAAAGCAAACTGTTTAAGAGATTTAACCAGAAAAAAAAGGTGTAAGATATAATAAAACGAAAAAATCAGAAAAAAATTGAAATAACAAAGGAAATAACCGAAAAAGATAGAAAGAATCTATAAACAGAAACTTGCTAGATGTTGAAAAAGATCTACGGGTTAATCCAATCCAATGTCCTACAACTTTAAATAATATTATATTCTTCTATAATCAGTTTTTTTTTTTATTAATCAAAATCGTTTATAAGAAGACTGATATCTTTCAGATTTACTCGAATACTTGTAAAAAATGATTAACTAGACCTTTGCCATTTTTGTTAATATACGATGTGCTTGTGTTTTGAACCACTTCATTGAGTCTCGTGCTGATTCTTAGTGTCCAAATTTAACTGGGATTTACTATCACCGTCGCCCTGGTCAATCGGGAGTCGGGCGGATATTGAGGATTTCCTTCCTTCGGCACCGTTACATACGGGCTAGATTCGCCTACACATCCCGTTTGCACGACCTAGGGATCGACACGGCACGCGCCGCGGTGAAACGAATGGGTGTACAATTTTAACTCGGTGTTTATTGAAAGCTCAATATGTTTTTAGTAAGTAAATAAATATTCTTTATTATGCACCATAAAGTTCAAAAATAACAGAAAGCGAAATACAAGTTTAAAACTAGGTAACAACTCACACACACAAACACACACACACAGGATAATATTTAATAACAAAAATTCAATTTTGTAATATGCCTAAACTGAAATATGTAAAATACTAATATTTTAAAGAATGGGCCATATCATGAACTTCACGCTAATGAAACGTTTGTCAAATCTTACAAACCGTTGATTATCGTTGATTATCCGTCATTCTGATATTTCTGTTTGTTAGAAAGAAACAAAATGTAACAGAGGTAAAAATCAGACTAGAGGTAAATGCTGAAGGTAAAAATGAAAACTATATATTTCGCGAGTTTAACTAAACAAAAGGTGTAAATTCTGTTCAATAACACAAATGTTATAAATGCAATTGAAATATTGTCAGTCACAAAGGAGGCTAATAAATAATAGTGCATCGCAACAATCGATCGTGATTGAATCGTCACTCGTCGATTACACTTTAATCGAATCAACTCGAGCGAGGGGCGCCAGGCGACTACCCTCTAATTAGTATTATTGTTTTTGGTGAGGTGATAGGGTTGATTAATAAGGGTTATATTTATGATGACGCACTTTTGTTACGAATATATTCAGTTTTGGACGTACTTTGTCAAACCTTGAATTGTTTAACAAAAACAAAACATGTAAATAGGAAAAGAATAAGAATAACTGAAAAAAATAATATATTGTAGCAATTTTGGGAATAAATAAAAAATATAAATGCCACAAGATATATATATTGATATTTACAAGCCACGGAAATCAACCTTATTAAATAAAATGCCACGGAAATCAATTTTATAAAAATGCCACGGAAATCAATCTTATTAAATAAAAAATGGCTAAAGCCTACTGGTACCAGTGGGGATCAGCCAGGAGTGAAGGCTGCAAGTAATAAATATTTAACAGTGGTTTAAAGTATAAAAGATATAAAAAGGAAGACGTTGAGTAGATTGCCTAAAATTGGTAGGTAGGAAATAGGTTGGTCACTTCCCTTGAGAGAAGAGAGTGAGCTGCTTGGAGAAACAGGCCCAGGCCTATACCGGTTCCGGTCAGGCGGATTTCGAAGCCGCAACCAGGGATCTATGCCGGACACTGTGGTATGGCGTGCGCCGTGATCCGTGTCCAGAAAAAGTAGGAGCAATATGTTCTCCAAATAAAATGAAAAACCGCGACAAAAAGCGGTTCTCCTTATTTCTAAAGGGTCGGCTATTCACGTTAAAAAACTTCCGTGATCCTGGATAAACCCGGTACTTGTTATAGTTGGGCAGAAATGGCAGAATTACTTTTATTTTGTGAAAAGATCAATTACTTTTTCACCATCACATCTAATTCCTTCTCACATTGACAGTTTTCACACCTTCATCTTTTTTTCATACTTTTGGCAGTTGTCAAAGCAAATCAAAGAATTCACTTGTAAAGAAAAAAGGTTTCTCCTAAAGCGTTATGCTGCAGACATCCTCTAACATACACAAAAAAGGTGGTTGTTATGAAAGGTATCTCAACACAAATACCAAAAAAAAAGAGCACCTCCAACAACTAAAAAGGTCAGACTGAAGTTCCTAGTATTACTTCATAGTCATGTTACAAATATGGGAAATGAACCCGCAAACAATTGATCCTTAACCAAGGTGTCCTTTCTTCGTAACCAATAAAAAAACTTTAAACGCTAACAACAAATGATTGTTATGAAAATGCAACCAGGCGCAAATAAACGGTACCTTATGACACTCGCGAAACGAATTATGTAAGCAACAAAAAAAACTAAATTATCGCAACTTTCCCGAAAGCTACTTTAAGATGTCTTTGACGTGATAAAAACCAACGTGTGGTGAGCTTACGTCAGCCAGTTCATAAACTTGCGGCGAAATACGCCTGACTATGCGACACGAGACAAACCGCGGAGCGAACTTCCCGCCAGGTCCTTCTCCGACAGGGCAACGTTGAAAATTCTTCCGCCATACTATTTCACCTGGCTGAAACATAACAGCCTTCCTTTTCTCATTATAGGTGTTTGCGTTCCGTTGAAAAGCAAAAAACAAGGAATCAGCAACTTTCGCATAGATGTCTTGGAGTGCTACAAGACACAAGGCGCGATCACTCCGACTACGGACCAACTCTGGGCCTGGAGTCTGAGAATGGGCACGTTGTCGCGTAGTCTCCACCTCACGTCCATACATTAAAAAATTAGGGGTATATGAAGTTGCGAGGTTTACGCATGAATTTAAATATAATGCTACTTTTGGCAAATTCCTTGCCCAAGTGCGATTATCATTACCTGTCAGAATACTAAGAGTCGTGATTACGGTTTGATTGTAACGTTCAGCGACGTTGGCCTGAGGCGTGTAATAAGGCGTGTAACACGGACCGGGAATATCGTAGGACCTTAAAAAATCTACGAATGCTATGCTACGGAAAACAGTCGCGTTATCACAAAGAACGTTGAATGGCGTTCCATAGCGCAATATCACTTCCGACTCCAAAGCAACTGTGATAGATCTCGTATCAGCCTTCTTCAAAGGTACCAACCATACAAATTTTGTAAAAACGTCAACTATGGTTAAAATATATCTATATCCGTAATAGGCTATCGGAAGAGGACCCACCAAATCTATGGAAATTAAATCTAGTGGAGCGTATACAGGTCTTGGATAAAGCTGGTGCCCACGCGGTTGTGTGTTAGAAATCTTGTATGCTTTACAGACTTGGCACTCCCCAAGGTATTCGGTTACATCGCGATACATGTTTGGCCAATAGTATAAACTTCTCAATTTCAAATAAGTTTTCATGACACCAGGGTGAACATTCGGGAACCCGTTGTGAATCTCAGCGATAGCCTCTCTTATTTTATCTTTAGGCAAAACCGTCCGCCAGGAGTTAGTCTCCAAAGGATTATTAACCGCCATCTTACGCATTAGAACCCCATCCCGTATTGCATACGCCGGAAATATTTGTGGCGATCTTGTTGTACCTGTAAACACCCTCTCGAACCAGGGGTCAGTCGTTATGCTGTCACCCCGTCTGAAGGAAATCAAACCAATCTGGGGACGAGAAAGAACGTCTGGGACAACGTTTAATGCGCCTTTTCGGTGCTCGATCTCAAAATCGTATTGGGATATTAGAGTAGCCCAACGAGCTAGTCGGCCACTTGGATTGTCTAGGGTAATGAGCCATTTTAGGGCAATGTGGTCTGTAATTATCTTGAACTTTATTCCATCGAGATAGCCGCGAAAGTGTTTAATAGATTCCAAAACCGAGAGCAGCTCCCGTTCTGTCGTTGAGTAATTGCGTTCCGCTTTTGAAAACAACCGTGAGTAATAGGCAATTGGATGCTCCTCTCCATTAATATTTTGGGCTAGAACCGAACCAAGACCAACCGAACTGGCATCACATTGCAACACGAAAGGCTTTGTAAAGTCTGGACATGCCATAACCGGAGAATCAATAAGGACCGTTTTTAATCGCTTAAACGCAGATTCAGACTCACTGGTCCAACTGATGGGATCTTTGCCTTTCTTTTTTCCGATAAGAGACGTTAAAGGCGCGATGATAGATGAGAAATTATCCACAAAACGTCTGTAGTATGAGCACATACCAATAAATGCCCGTAGAGATTTTGCCGTCGTAGGCGTCGGGAAATTACTAATCGCCTCTAACTTTTTTGGATCGGTCTGGAGCCCGCGTTCATTGACAATGTACCCCAAATATCTGAGTTCCGATTTGCAGAATTCACATTTCTTTAGATTGATAGATAGACCGGCCTCTCTTAAGCGATCGCGGACTTTGGTGATTAGGTTTAGATGACTATCAAAATCGCGAGATACTAAAATTAAATCGTCCACGTAACCAAATACAAAGTCGTCTGATTCAGCTGAAAATTCATAGTTGACTATCATATCAGTTAGCCGTTGCATTTCTGACGCAGCATTCGTGAGCCCAAAAGGCATACGGACAAATTCAAATAACCCGCGTTGAGGAACAATGAATGCTGTACGTTCACAGCTGTCCTTGTCGGCGAGCGGAATCTGCCAGAAGGCGCTCCTAAGGTCAAGCGATGTGAGGTATCTGGCACCACGTAAGTTATCCAGGATGTCTTGGATTCGCGGAAGCGGGTAGGAATCGCGGATAGTAACACTGTTTAATTTCCTACTATCTACGCAGAATCTCACACTTCCGTCGCTTTTTGTCACCATTACAACTGGGCTTGCCCACGGTGACCGAGAAGGGAGTATGACCCCCATCGCAAGCATCTTATCAATCTCTTCATTGAGGACCTTCAATTTGACAGGAGACAGTGGGTAATAACGCTGACGAATAGGCGGTCCAGTTGTCTCGATTTTATGGGATAACCAAGATGTACATCCCAGACCTATCTTGTCAGAAGAGATGTCTTCCAGGGTGTTTATAACGGACTGGAGTTTGAGTTCTTGATCGGCAGAAAGGACTCTTCTCGGATGTAAATATCGAGTATCACTAGCCTCGATGCGTCCGCTGACAGGAACGTGAGTAGACGGCACAAAAAGCTTACCGCTATTCTCACCTTCGAAAAACTGTTTGATGACCGATGTCAATCCGCACACATCCCAAAACTCCATTCCGAGGATAAATTGTGTAGGTAACTTCCTACCTACGAGACATGGGTGGGTAATAGACATTCCATGAAAAAAAATGGTAAGTTCTACTCCACCAAGAATCTCGATCGGTGAATTGTCCGCGGATACCACTACTGGCATTGTACCCGTGTAATAATTTAAACCTAAACCCCTAAGAAGTGAGAGGTCGATGAGAGACCTCATAGCACCAGAGTCTAAAAGAGCTTTAACAGGAATACCAGAAACAGAAACTTCGACAAATAATCTATTATCAAGAGAGTTGTTTATGACTATCGGCGACACCGAAGGATTGAGCGTGGCGCCGCCAACATCTAGTTTTTTTGTGGCGTGGGAGGGTTACAGTTGGAACAATTCCGGGTCACAGCACCTGCCCGCTTGCACTGAAAGCACACCACCCCTCGAACGTTTGGACACCCCCTATAGTCGTGTCCCAACATGTCACACTTAAGGCATGCTGGACTTAGGGCGTTAATCGGAGCCACTGTAGTAGCCGGAACCAGCTGTGGTTGGAATGATTCAAAATTTTTAGCTACCTCCAGCAAAGCGTCCATGTCTCTTATAATATTTGTGGCAAGACAAGGGTGATATCGCTTGTGTAATCCGTATTTGACGATAGTAAATAAGTCGTCTTCACCGACTGGGGCACGTAATTTAGCATTAAGGTCACGGACCTGTATGACGAAATCGATAACGGTCTGAGTATCGGACTGTTTCAGTTCTCGCAGTTGACGTTCTGTTTTAAAATCAAAATCAACAATATCGAAGGTGCGCATAAAGGCTGACTTTAGCTCAACATACGAAAGCCTCGGATGGCGAATAGCGCGAAAATATTTCAGAGCGCTGCCGGAAAGTAGCTCGTGAAACCTCTGTACAACGTAGGATGGTTTAACGCCGCGCGCAATGCCCTCCTCTTCAACCCGACCGAAAAAATCGCGAACACAGCTCTCACCCGAAAAGGTAAGACACCATTTAGTCAGCGACTCTGGTTTCCATTGGTGACTCGTATACATCGGACACGGAGATGGTCCAGACTGCGGTGGTGGTTCCGCGAATTGACTTGAGTGCGCGTCACCGCTATCCATGGTTAGCACACGTGGATTCGGGTCAGCAAACGGATTTAGCGATCGGTGTGGAGTGTCGCCAATGGATCCTTCACCTTGATTTGACATTATAACACTACTGTTCTTGGGCACGAAACTAAGCGTTACAGTAAGGCCGTTTGACCGGACTCCCTCCCCTTTCTTTAACAAAAAAAAAATTAATATCGAAAGTTTATTTAATAATAAAAAACAGTTATTTTTTTAGTTCGGGCGCCAAATTTGTAGCAATTTTGGGAATAAATAAAAAATATAAATGCCACAAGATATATATATTGATATTTACAAGCCACGGAAATCAACCTTATTAAATAAAATGCCACGGAAATCAATTTTATAAAAATGCCACGGAAATCAATCTTATTAAATAAAAAATGGCTAAAGCCTACTGGTACCAGTGGGGATCAGCCAGGAGTGAAGGCTGCAAGTAATAAATATTTAACAGTGGTTTAAAGTATAAAAGATATAAAAAGGAAGACGTTGAGTAGATTGCCTAAAATTGGTAGGTAGGAAATAGGTTGGTCACTTCCCTTGAGAGAAGAGAGTGAGCTGCTTGGAGAAACAGGCCCAGGCCTATACCGGTTCCGGTCAGGCGGATTTCGAAGCCGCAACCAGGGATCTATGCCGGACACTGTGGTATGGCGTGCGCCGTGATCCGTGTCCAGAAAAAGTAGGAGCAATATGTTCTCCAAATAAAATGAAAAACCGCGACAAAAAGCGGTTCTCCTTATTTCTAAAGGGTCGGCTATTCACGTTAAAAAAACTTCCGTGATCCTGGATAAACCCGGTACTTGTTATAGTTGGGCAGAAATGGCAGAATTACTTTTATTTTGTGAAAAGATCAATTACTTTTTCACCATAACATCTAATTCCTTCTCACATTGACAGTTTTCACACCTTCATCTTTTTTTCATACTTTTGGCAGTTGTCAAAGCAAATCAAAGAATTCACTTGTAAAGAAAAAAGGTTTCTCCTAAAGCGTTATGCTGCAATATGTAATCGTTTAAGAGCTAGTGCGAATTTTGTACTAATTTCACGTAATATTCATAACCATTCGTCGCCTGTCGCCTGGTAACTCTCTTGTGTCAATATACCTACACGTACTTACAAGCTACGCCATCAACCGATAAGTTATCACGGTATTCAGAATAGCTTGTAATAAAATAACGGAGATGGTGAAGAAAATTATGAACGTTTGACTGTAAAATTATGTCAAAAAACTTAGCTACGATTCAATCTATTCTCTTAGTTCGAATGGTGATGTGGAGATCAGCACGCATAAATAAATATTGAAACGTCAATTCAATCTCCTGCATTACAGCATTTACAGCCACCTACCAAGAGTTATCAAGATGAAATACGCCGCGGGTCACCAATTAGTAGCCAGAAGACAATACCGTCTTTACGATCAATGGACCCGATCCATTCACTTATTATTGGATCGAATCGGTCATCGAGTGAATGGACAATGGGACAACGATTAACTATTTGCGGCTTGAATGAACGATTTGTAACGAATGGTTTTGTTGACATGTCGAAATGCTTGTTTTTGTTTTTACGCAGGCAATGAACATGTTACAACATTTGTGTTTTATTCAGAACTCATAGTTTTTCAGGTTTCTTGCTTAGAATCGATATCATTAAGGATATTAACGCAAAAATCCATCAAAATGTACATTTTGGATAGTGAACAATGCGTGGCTGAAACAAAACACCCGAAAGCGATATTTTCCTTTCCTGAAAACACTTTTCCTTTTCTAAAAAAATCTTAATTGCCAAGCAATACTGATTGTAGACAACACTTTTGACTACTCCAGCTGATCATTTAATGTGACCGCCAAAGCGTCTCGCATTGAACTCCCGCGCAGCAAGCTCAATGCGCTTATTAATCCCAATCAATATACTCAGCAATCCGAGTGTCGTGTTACCGCCTGGGTGGTATCGGCATCGGCTTGCCATCTACCGGAAACTGTGGCTTGAACTTACAATTCTTTAACAAATGTTACAGTTACGTTTGAGAATCGATAAGACCTTATCAACAACACATTTTTGTAGAATGTAATTTGGATTGGCGCACAAACACAACACGCGCAGATATTATTTTTTGCACTTCATAAAAACAAAGATGATAGGTCTGATACGTAATCTATCACGGCTTTAGAAAAAGCAGATTTTTGTGTCAGAGATTAGCACAGTACACAGATGGCGCCATGACGTTTGAAATAGTGGTGGAAAAATATTGATAGTAAGAATACTTGTACAGACCCGTTTCAAATCCTTAGGGATCTTAATCTTATTATATGTATTTACTTTCATCCACCAAGCAAGACATACTACCAAACTATCAAATGTAAATTTGGATAAGCGTCCAATATTAGAAATCAGTAGCAACAACTTCAAAATAACGAATTTTATCAACTGCCATTTGGTCTAAAACGCAGCCCAATTAGATTCAAAAGAAACATTGTCCTTTATCAAATTCTCAGTAAAACACAGCTAGGTACGTTAACAAGAACTGTTATCGTGGTGACAGGCAGTCTACGGAGCGCTGTTATCGCCACTGTCCTGTGTGCTCCACAGAGCACAGTGGGCCTTTCTTCCAGCTGCATCGGCGGAGGCACGCGGTGTCAGTGAGGTCGCAGCTTCCTGAGTTCAGATTATTTGCGGAATGTGACTGTTTAAAATATCTTTGTTTTCTTGTTTCACTATGTTACTTACTACATTAAGTAGGTATGTATATAGGTTAGTTAATTGCTTGACGGTTACAAGAAAGACACAAGTCGTCTTTTAAAAAAATATTTTAGGTACTCGTATGTCGATTTCTTTAAGATTAACCCATATTATGGTTATTGTATCGTTTTTGGCCCACTGGATAAAACTCACTCCTACACAAGAAAGTGCCTTCTTGAGGTTCAGAAGAAGTTCAGACCAAAAACTGATTATGGATTAAGTTAATATTTTTGGGTAAATTCATATGGACCATTATCAGAACCTTAAAGAACCTACGCCTATGACCTTATTAGATTGCTCCTAACGATTATTTTTGTCGAATGAAAACAATCAACTTTAATTAACGCAGCGTTAATTTGTACAAATTAGAGGAAGTTACTAATTACGCTGTTTACTCGATTTGGTTTGGCTAACGCCTAACGCTTCTACTCGACACTTACTGTATGTACATTATGTAATATGTAATCCTAGTATTAATTGGATAAGTTGCGATAGTACATGGATTGAAATGGATCCCAATTCATGATGATCCATGATCCATGATTTGTCTTTTCAAATGTCCAAAAATCCAAAACCGTTTCCTAAATCTGTTTGTCACGGAAGAAGCGAATGTTCTTGAAGATGCATTTGGATCAATCCGCCAATGTAGCCGGCTAACTAGAGCGGTAAAAAATGAAAACTAGATTCATATAGTAAAACAATATGATAGTAAAAATATGTACAATAAATTAAACTAATTTCTGTCAGTACTCGAGTCTAAACCAATAAAATATCGTCACTGGCCTTAACGTTCTCGAATTCTAATCTTCGTCGCGCTGAACGATGAATTCCGGCAATGTAGTAAGCG